>NW_009194637.1:1635-2115 GCF_000690835.1 Fulmarus glacialis | reverse complement strand
AAGAGCGGTGTGCTCTGGCAATTCCCACCGGCTGCATGGCTCCAGCTGGGACCCAGCAAGAGCTCAGGGACGCTGCCTCTGAAGGAGGCCAGATAGCACTGATGTCCTTATCACTAATACCTGCTGCTGTGCGAGGCTGCTTCCCAGAGAGAGGAAACACAGCAGGGGCTGGGCGGTTTTGGTTTTCACAGAGGTTGCCTCCTCTTCGAAACCACGTTAATTCTGAGGTTGTCTGTCAGCCTGCTTCAGCGCGGATCAGGAGCAAGCCATAAACCTGCACGCGACAATTCTTCTGTTCAGCTATTTATAGAATTTTACATGCAATAGGTCCTTATACGCTTGTCCTGTCTAACAATAAAGAGAGGAATGATGGAAAATGTGCACTGAGTGTCATCTTTGGATGGAAATAATAAAGATATATAATGATCAAAGCTTTGATCAAAGCGAACAGAAGAACAACTGGATGCAGACTTAGGGATG
>NW_009194637.1:0-1620 GCF_000690835.1 Fulmarus glacialis | reverse complement strand
TCCCTACAATGGACATAAAAAATGGGGGAGGAATGGAGCACGCATCATGCTTTCTTACTGTTGCTTTTGGAGGAGTCATGGTGTAGGTGCTGACTTTTGATTTCCCAAAGGGGCATGGAGAAAGGGTTCAATCAGCCTTTGATCTGCAGGTCAGGAGGTTCTCTGGCCCCCACACACCACATGGGTTTAGATGCTCCACAGTTTGACTCCCAATGTCTTTTATGATTGTTTTTTGCTGGCTAAAGAGCTCATCTGCTTTTGAATGGTGATTCTCAGGCTGAAGCCACTCTACCTTCAGATGACAATGTGTGTTTTTTAACGTAAAAACAACAAATCAGCTATCGTTGGCACAGGCATTGTGTAGATTCTTCCCTCTTCACTATTGGAAAGTAAGAGGTTAAATCCCTTTCCATTTTAACAAAAACATATTTTAACTAAATCCAACACTCTTTTATTTAACTTAAAAAAAGAAACAGGCATGCTGTGCTCTAATAAATTTTTCCTTGGCGCTCTCCCTTTTCTTTGAATCTTGGGGTGGGGGGGAAAGAGAGAAAGAGAGACAGAGAAAGAGATTAACTATTTGGGCTAGGCTGACTGCCCTTTAAATTGTCAAAAAGTTTGAAAGATATATGAGCTTGCTGTACTGACAGTACCAGTAATGTAGGTCAGACCCTCAGGGTCTTCAAGGCTTTCAAGATCAGCCTATCTGTAGATACTAGACACAGGATGTCAGCATCTCATTTAACAGCTTATAAAAAGCCCCAAAATTGCGACATGGTCAGGCCGGGCCAGAAGAATGCTTTTTATTTTGTTTAATCAACGATTGCTAAGTCAACCTGGCAACACACATGAAGTTAAATCATGCCGAGACTTCAATGGACCATTCTGAGTGTCTAACTTTCCCCTCTATGTTGGGAAATCACATTAATATTTTCATCTATTCTTGTCTCTTACCTATGCAATATTATTCCCTATTGCACTCTCTGAAAAGCTTATTTCATGCTACTGCAGCCGACCCAAGCAACAGAGTCCCCACCACTTACTTTCAGAGTTAATCCTTGAGGCTAAAAAATTCTGCAATAAGGACTTAATTCCTGACGTTTGCTCTGTATTTTCCATTTCTCAGTTTCACCCATCATTCCCTTGGACTACATTAAAACAGTTCCTCTCTTTTCTTGGTTTTTCCCTTTACCATCCAATACCTCCCACTTCAAGGGAGTCAGCATTTCCCACAGAGCTAATCCCAGTCAGCTAATCCCACAGCATTCTCCTGGAGAAACTGGCTGCTCATGGCTTGGATGGGTAAAAAACTGGCTGGATGGCCGGGCCCAAAGGGTTGTGGGGAATGGAGTTAAATCCAGTTGGCGGCCGGTCACGAGCGGTGTTCCCCAGGGCTCAGTTCTGGGGCTGGTCCTGTTCAATCTCTTTATCAATGATCTGGTTGAGGGGATCGAGTGCTCCCTCTGTGAGTTTGCAGACAACACCAAGTTGGGTGGGAGTGTTGATCTGCTCGAGGGTAGAAAGGCTCTGCAGAGGGACCTGGACAGGCTGGATCGATGAGCTGAGGCCAATTTTATGAAGTTCAACAAGACTAAGTGCCAGGTCCTGCACTTCGGCCAC
>NW_009194636.1:0-7684 GCF_000690835.1 Fulmarus glacialis | reverse complement strand
TTCCAACCTAAATGATTCTATGATTTCTTCTGGGCTGTCTTTTCTCCCACAGCTGGTGGTTCAGGCACCCAGCAGCTCCCATACAAGCATGATCCAGTTTCTTTGAGTTTAAGCAGTGCTCTGCACCATTTAAATATTTCCAGCCTTACTCTAATGAGATGCGCATGCCCCAGCTGCAGGTGGTGGAGCGCAGATATGGTCCTCCTGGTGAGGTGCCCTAGCTGGGCATGCATTGCTGGGTATCGCTCTTCCAAGTGTTGACACTGCCAAGCTGTGCTTCATGATGGCAAGCGGGACGGGCTGGGCTCCAATGGCTTAGGTAGCTCCAGGGAGGCTGGAGCTTGGAGCTTTTCCACCTAAACTCAGCTGACCCCATCGTGGATCCTGGAGGTACTTACAGGTCTGCAGAGCAGACAGTGATTTTTGGTTCACTACGTCCTCTGATTCTATGTTAAAGCACAAGCCTGGGGAAAGGCATTTTAATGTTCTTATTGGATGCCAGCCCCAACATTGTTCTGCTTGGTTGCACCCCATTGGTTCGGCAAGTGCCCTATTACGGATGTACCATGATGTGGACCTTGGCATGGCTTTGAGCAAGGTGTAGTGTAATAGTGGTACTATCAAATTAATAGGTCCAGGTGTCTCTGCACCTCAGGGTGAATCTCAATGGATCTTGCTTCATTTGCTGCTTTGCTTGGCTGCAGAGGGGATGGGAGGTGGAGGCAGGCTAATTCTCCGCCAGCTTGTACTAGCAGCAAATGAAGCTTTGGTTGTTACGGTGGAACAGGGGAAACTACATGGACCAAGGGAAGAAAGTCCAGAGTTGGCCTACTCTGAACATTCTTGGTCCTGGGCAAGGTCTGGTGCCTGCCTAGAGCTCCTGACATAAATCTTGGTTCCCTTCTGCCCGCGTCTGTGATTCATCACAGTCTCAGCTTGATGAAACTTCAGGTTTCCTAAAAGGGACATGACCTTTGCCATGTTGTGTTGGGACCTGTGGCTAATTTCTGTAGCATTATATACGTGTGCTGTTTCTTTAGGGCTGAATCCATCTACTCGGTGCTGTTTGTCGTGAACTGTGCTACCAGAGTTTTCTTGGTTAAAAATATGTTTCTGAAAGATGTTTTGTCAAAGTGTGCAAACAGGAGTAATGGTTAAGAATTCAGGATTCTTTTTGAAGAGGTGATTTTTAATGTGTTTGATTTTCGCGTGTCTCTACCATTTTAGGTGGGGGGAAGTCAACATACTACTGTATGCTCAGAACAGCCAAATAAGTAAGACGTGTTTACTACTAGACTATAACGCTGTTGAAACAGGTCTGGCAACATCATCTGTTTTGTGATGCCAGGAACAACAAAGTGTTGCTTCAATTAAGCCCGACACTTGTAGATCATTTCTTTGCTTATTTTAGAAGATTCATTGAACCCACTGCCTGCAATCTGTAGGTTGCAAACTGCTCAAAGAGCAGTTCAGGGAGGAAGATGTAGTGTGGGAAGGTTTCCCTCTACACTTCTCTTTACAATTCCCCCCCAAAGCAGTGCGATCTTGGAAAGATGCCGTATTTGTTGTGTGCAAAGGATGTATCAACCTGGCATGTTGTGAACTAACCAAGAAATCATGACAGTGTCATTCTCTGAGCGTGCTGGAATAAGAAGCTGGGAAATCTAGAAGTACCAATTGCAGGGGCCACTATTTTAATATAGAAAGTGTGCAATACGCACTTTTTGTGGCATAGGAAAGCGTGACTACTGTTCTAAGCTTTAATTGCCAGTTTAAGGGTGTGAAGCAGAAGCAAGAATTACAAGGCAGTGTGTCTCAATGACTTTCTTTTTACCTTGTAGCAAGGACCCAGTTTAAAAACAAAACAAAGAAACTCCTCCTCAGAAATCCTGCCTGGAAGTCCTGTACCAGAAGAATGTTTTCTCAGTGCTGATACTCCAGGCAATTCAGTTTTTATTTCCGAGGCCAAGAGAAAGACTGTTGCCATGAGTATGTCCCACGTGCAGCACTGGTTGGAGTACCCATGTTGTCCTCAGGTTTCTTTTGGTAGAGTAACTCAGCAGCCAAAATCTGTAAATCTTACCACAGTGTGTGCACGCTACCAGTCCTACGGCGTGGAGAAGAGCAGTCCGTCTCCTTGAATTGAATTAGCTGACCTTTTGATGGGTGAAAGAAAGAGCAAGAGGAAAGTCAGGAGATAAATTCCTGCAAGAGCGTAGAGGAAATTATTCTTAATTCTTTGCCTTGGCAAGGACACGTGATCGTGACCCAGCAACGGCAGTTGTGTTGGGAGCCCTTTGCTCCTGCGGAAATAGCAGCAGAGGTGGTTTTGCGGCGAGGTCTCTCTGATGGCTCAGCTGAGGTAGAAAGAGGAAAAGTTAGTACTCTGTGTACACATCGGGAAAAGGGTTTTCTTTGATGCGTGATGATGTTCCAGGACAATCCACAAAAATCCTTAAAAAAAAAAAAAAGCACTGACATTAATTCCATGTATAGAAGAGGGAGCCTGACTTAAACATACAGAGGTACGTATGGTGGTTGGGATTGTACAGACGTCTTTCAAAGCTGGGCTCTCCCAGCCGGGTGGCCATAGTGGCTGTCCTGGCAGGCCGAACAGAGAAGAGGCTGAAATGTCAACAGGGTTGCTTTGGGTCTTCCCTGGCTCATTTGGGTCTTTTCAGTTCATTTTGAAGAGAACAGCTTTGTTCACCAACTTTGCTTTGTAATGCTAAACAAAGAAGGATAAATGTTTAAGGACAAATAAACACTGAGAAAGAGTAAGTAGTGAGTTGTTGAATGGTTAGAGCTAACTAGAAACCAAGTTCTTGTGTTTTTAGGAACGGTTTCCTTCTCTGAGTTTCACAGAAAACTCACATTAACAGAGCTTTTTGCAAAGGGTGCTCTGTATTTGTGCTCCCGTAATTAACTGAAGGCTGAGACAGCACCAGTTAGACTGGAAACCATCTGCTTTGGGGCTGCTGCCAGGCACGGAGAGCCTCGGTGTTACAGTTCCTCCCAAATGTAATTATCTCTGGCCACATTTATTTGCTGGTGAAAAGTTCCACTTACACACACAGAGATTTGACTGAGACCTTGTTAGAAAACAAGGGTGAGAGAATTAAACTCTGAACAGTAGCAGAACTCAGGTTCTGTAATTATTTCCTTTAATCTGAGTGATGATAAAATCTTCATGATTTGTGGAACTTGCAGGATTACTTAAAATGTAATTAAAATTTTTATATATACATGTATATGCATATATATATGTGTGTGTGTGAAATAGGAGACCCATAATGATTCTGCTGGAAAATGTAGAATGTATTTGTCACGAATAAAATGCTTCTCCTCCTCCAGGAGAATATTTATCCCAATCCTGTAGCAGGATCCATCCATTTGGGTGGATCCCTGCGTATGTGCAGAACTCCCTGGAGAACTGGGTGTTCTCCAGACCGATCTCTGCTTGGTCACTGTATATGCGTATGGCTGTGATGTCCTCCCGCGTTAGCCATGTGGCCCCGCTGAAGGGGATGGGGACGGTTGTAGGTTCAAGAGCAGAAGCATTTACTCCTGCTTTACTCACCAGCTTTCCCTCCTGCTCTGCTACAGCACCAGGAATTCACAGCGTCCTCGTGTGGCTTCCTTCAGGTCCTTGGTCCCATGTGCTGTTTGCAGCTGATTTACCTCCTGCCCGGCTGTATCGGGGCTCCAGGGACAGAGGAGACCCGGGTGCGCCGGGCGGTGGGTGCCTTCCCTGGCTGCAGCCCTGGGCTTCCCCCACCATCGTCGCGGGGAGCGGGGCTGGGACTGGAGCGGGGCACGACTGCGTGCTCAGCCTCCCTGCCCCTCCGCTGCCGGGCACCGGCCCTGGCTGCGCGTGGGCATCGTTGGCTTATTGTTTCTGCGGTTTTACACCGATGCTCTGCATCACGAGCCTTTCCATGTAAAACCAATTAGCAAGATTGTAGCCCCCAGTGAATTCCATGCAGTTCTGCAGCATAATAAGGAGGAAATAACCTTTTTTTTTTTTTTTTTTTTAAGAAAGAGAAGATTTAAAGTAATTGCAGATGTGTTTGCAACTCTCAGAATTAAGTTTTCCCATACTCATATCAGCTCTTAATTCTACTAATTGCAAATAAAATGACCGGGGATCTCAGCGGTATTGCCATGATGAATGCAGTGCCCTATGGCAGTAATTCTCATCAATGCAGTGTTTAGAGTATTTTGCTGCAGGTAACATGGGTTTTGTGACATTCTTTTCCAACGGGAGGTTAGGCGATATTCAGTCCACTAATAAATTTATTATTGGACTAGCTTTTTAATTTTTTTGAAAAGTGTAGAATTTTTGGGGGGAAGCGGGGAATGGGAAATGTTATACAACTAGTTTTTATTAAATAAGTATTGAGGGTATTGATTGCATTCTTCATTTCGGGTCCCAGCTGAGACAAGTGCCAAGTACCTAACAGAGGAAGCCTTTGTCTAGAGGCTGCGTGATGCTGACCTGCGCAAGGGGCTTGCCCTAGTAACGGCCATTTGAAATCAGTGGTGACATTCCTGGTTCAATCAGTATCGTGCAAAGTGCTACTGAGCAAGCACAGGTCTTTGTGTGGAAATTTTTGAAATTATTACATTTGGTTAAAACTCTTAAATATCTTCTCTTTAGTATTTCCTTTTTTTTCTAATTTTGTTTTTTAAATAGCATTATGGCTATATGTTACTTTCAGTAGCCTTAGTAAGTAAGTGATAGCAGGAAGAGGTCTGTAGTTTAAAAGGTTCCTATGTACCAATACTAAATATTTCCCTTCACTTTATGCACACGGTAGCATCTATGGTGTACCCTCCTCTTCTGAGCTGGCCCTGAGCTGACCTTACCCACCAGACTAGCAAGAGGAGGATGAAGTCAACTTTTTTTCCTCTTTGGACTTGTTTTTGCCATGTTGCTTGATATTCGCCCATATCTCTGTGACTTAAACTGCGTTTCCGGAGCTCAGGAAGCCTCCTTGATTGATAGCACTAGCGTAAGAAGGCACCGAGCTAATTAGATCACACTGCTGCTTCCCAACACTACTGTCACAGGCTGACCTAATTTTGACACTACAAAACTTATCAGCAGAGTATCTATTGAGTTAGGGGAACCGTAATGCTGTTCCTAGGAACAGATAGATTTTTTTTTTTTTTTTTTCCCTTTGCAACTCGTTACGCTGCTGTTTATTGTTCCTCCTGCTGGGCAAGTATTAAAAACTTATGATCTATGGGATATGGTCTCTGTCTGTCGGTACCTGTTTCTGGAATGGTCGGTATGCTCCAGTTCAGAGAGGGATGGGGAAAAGGCCACTATGACTCTTCAGACATGAATATGGGCTGAGATCCTTGTCTCTTTTAAGGACTTCTTTCTTATTTAAAGTGATTTGGAATAATGAAGTGGTCACTGTTGCATCTCATGAGCAGGCACACTCTGCTCTCCTGCTAATTGCAGTGAGCTGCTGGAGGTCGTTAGAAGCTGGCAGGGACCCCGTTTTGTGCTGGCGAAGCAAATCCTTGCGAAGGTTTTGTGCGATTTCTTTGTTGTTCTTGGTCTGATGCATGCAAGTCCAGGCGTGTAGTTCCAGGATGAATCAACACGTACCAAAAGATGGAGTTGGTGGGGGACATGTGGAAAAGGAGGAGGAGAAAGGCTTCACCTTCTAGCTGTCACTGGAAGACCGAGAAGCTGAGGATGCTTTTTGTGGAGGTTCAACCTCTTATCAAAAAATCCATTTATTCTTTGGTCTGGTTTTAATTTGACAATATCATAAAGTCAGGTGTAAACAAGTATCTCATGCCCTAGAAACTTTTGAGATTAACTTAGAAATTGTGAATAAATACTTTTTCGATTCTGCATGTCTTCTGGTTTGAGCTGTTAGGAAACAGCGCAATCTCGGTCACATAGACTAACACCTTTTTTTCAATAAGAGCTGAAATGATCATCTATTAATAAGATTACAGCAGTTGAGCTTTTTTAGAAAAATACCAAGTATTGTAAATGTTGTGGTTAAGGTCGAGAGAGTTACCAGCATGTTAAATAGAAAGGCAGACGGGAGCACTCCAGTTGTCCAAGGTCTCTTATTCGCACCACAGTTCCACAAACATACTGTAGGTATGAAGCATCTCCTTTCTGAGTACTATTCTAACTCTCACTTGTTTATTTGCTTTTTCTGGGCGACCAGCTTGGTTTGAAAAAATCCTCTTTTCTACTTACTCCTGCACTGCTTTAGGAAATAAATTTTATTCTGCATGTTTCCCTTCAAAGTTAGCTAGCATTCATCACAGCATCTTGTTTGTCCTTTGCCTTTTTTTATTAAGTGTGTCTAGATACCTGCATATATTCAACTTTGGACATTTCTAATCTTGCCTTCACAGAAATTTTTATGAGTTTTTTTTTTTTTCCCCAGGTCTATACTGTCTGGGGAACTTGTTGCAAGTTGAAACCAAATGGCTTGTGTAGGCGTGTATATGTGTGCAAGAGACAGAGAAGGGAAATAAATTGAAATTGCTGGAAAAGAGCAGCCAATAAAGGGGAGCTATGTAACGTCAATATATAATGAGATATGGTGAAAGGTCAGGCTGGCATCATTTTTCATTTGAAAGAAGAAATCTCATGCTGCTACACAACTTCTTTGCAGCAGAAGCTAGGCAGGGTTGTTCTTGGTTTTGTTGTTACGGCTTTTCCTTCTGACCTGACACTTAGCTTTCCTTGCGTCGTGTGTGCGCGTTGCCGGGAACAGCACCGTGATGGATTCTGTCATGCAATATTTACTGTGTATAATCACAAGACAAATTCTTCTAAAATGCCACAAACAAAATAAATGCTGAGTATATATTACTGTAATGTCTCGTCTGGTATTAAATCCTTGGAGGTATATTTCAGAAGCAGCTGTAATGAATATTCCTGCAGTAGAGACGGAGGTGACATTTCATAATTATGCAACGTCTTCTGAACCATAAGAGTTTAAAACTTAAAGAAGTAAGAATATTTTTTATTTTCCTTTATTTGCTTGATCTGTTCTTAAAGCAGTGTATTCTTTTGCCATAACAATACACAGGGGGGCATTTTTTCTTTTCTGTATTGCCTTCCCAAACCTAATGGAGCAGTGGCGTAGACACTAAAATGAAGGACACTTCAAATGTAATTGAAGTTATATGAATATAATATGAATGTAAATGTAATATTAATGTAATATGGATTTAAAAGGCAGCAGGATGTTGGCATAATGTTGCTGACTCTTCTAATTTTATCAGAAGTCTCATGATCTATGCTGAACCTTGTTGTACCTTTCTGCTCCGTGGCTCTGCTTTAGCATTTCAGTGTTTTATTATTTGTATTGTGGGAGATGGTAAAAGCCCCAGTCGTGGCCCAGAGCCCTGTTGTACAGCGGCTGTGCACGGCAGAACGAGGAGGACGCTCCACGTCCCACGATATTGGATTCTTGTGGAGGGGGAGCAGCTCTCCTTGCGCAGGGAAAGCCGCAGTACACCAAGCATTAGTGCTGCTGTTCTACTTGGAAAAAATAATAATAATTAAGAATCAACAGGTTCTTTTAAGGTCAGAGTGTGACAAATGGGACTGACTCCTAAACAAGGACATCTCTCCTTGCAGGAGGGACAGTGAGCTCCATGGGAATATCTTTATCAACAATCTGGACGAGGG
>NW_009194635.1:937-2469 GCF_000690835.1 Fulmarus glacialis | reverse complement strand
GCTAACACACGGCCCCCTGCCTGTGATGTGGGGACAAGGTTTGGCGGAACCGTCCTGCAAGGAGCCTCCCCGGCCGCGCAGCCCAGCCCCATCCTGGTCATGCTGTCTCTGCCCCAGGGAAGCTGAGCCCCCGCTGCCCCCAGCCTCATCCTCCCTGCTCTGCTCCCCGGGGGCCGGGGCTGTGGGGCTGGCTGTCCCCAACCAGGCACCATGGTCCTGCCTGCTGTACCCCTGCCTGCTCCCCCAGCTCAAACCATCCCCTCCAGCACGAGCACGAGGAGCAGTGGGGCAGTGGTCCAGGGGCTTGCCACCAAAGCCTCACTAGAGCCATGTCCCACTATATGAGCATTGTCCCCACTGGGAGAGCTATGTCCCCACTGGGAGGGCTATGTCCCCACCAGGAGAGCTGTAGCCCACCAGGAGAGCTATGTCCCCCCCAGGAGAGCCGTACCCCACCGGGAAAGCAGCGTCCCCACCAGCAAAGTGATGGCCCCACCAGGAGAGCAGTGTCCCTACCAGGAGAGCAGTGTCCCCACCAGAAGAGCAGCGTCCCCACCAGCAAAGTGATGGCCCCACCAGGAGAGCAGTGTCCCTACCAGGAGAGCAGTGTCCCCACCAGAAGAGCAATGTCCTCACCAGGAGAGTACCATCCTCACTCACAGAGCCATGTCCCCATCAGAAGAGCAGCGTCCCTACCGGGAGATCAATGTCCTCACCAGGAGAGCCATATGCCCACGAGGACATCCGTGTCCTCACCAGAAAAAACAACGTCCCACCAGGGTCACAGTCGGGCAGTTGGCCCTGCTCCAGAGCAAGGAGGGCTGCCACCGAGCCAGAGGGGTTTGCAGGGACGGCTGGAGACTTTCATCATACAGGCAAAACCGAGCCGGTGAGCTGCACAAGCGCTCCGATTTCCCGTATGAGCAGAGTTCTGCTTTCAAAGCGTGCCGCTGTTTCCTTCCGTCCCAGGTCAAGGTTCTCACACTTCATGACCTTTCTGCACCTCATTTATTTTCCCCTTTTCTTCTCTTTTTTCTTAGCACCAGCTCCTTCCTTCTCACACTGCAGCGGAGGGTCATGCTGAAGGCATGGAGACCTCAGTGCCCAGCCGCAGTGGCTCAGCTGCTGGCAAGTCCTGCCCAGCTTGGGACAGGCCGGTGAGCCAAAAAAACCGAGGCTGGGCCAGGTGGAGGGTAGAAGGTATTTGCCACTTCTCCTTGAAATTCATCCTGCTGCGGAGCTGAACATCAGTTCTGGTGTCCCACCTCCAGGGAAGAGTCTGGTCCGCTGGCCCACCACTAGCTTTACCAGATGGTGGAGGTGCTTTCCCCTGGGGACTTAAACAGGCAGCAGGGTCCTCCGGTGGGAATGGGTCACATCACGGGCGTTTCAGTCAAGCAAAAAGCTTCAAAAACTCAGGCTGCTATATGGGTAACAGACCTAAAATCTAGCGGGATCCACCGGAGCTGCTGCCAGGGGAAGGGGCAGGCTGAGGAGCAGCCCTGAAGGTGAAATTCAGGCTGACTCTGTGC
>NW_009194635.1:0-906 GCF_000690835.1 Fulmarus glacialis | reverse complement strand
TTGCGGCGTGCCTGGTGCTGCAATCCCCCCCCCCCCACGTTTTCATTTGCACACTCCTGGCAGTGAAAATGAGCCGTAAGCAAATAGCCCGCTTGCAGGGAGCCAGCCGGCAGGTCACGTGCAAAAGCCTCTTGGGCAAACGCTTCTGCAGCCCTGACCGCAGCGCAGGGGTATGCAGGCGCGAAGCAAAAAAACCCCAACTCTTTCTGAGACTGAAACTGCAAAAATGCCTCCGGAGCAACTTTGCAGGAGAAAACAACGTGTAGGGTGTGAACAGAAACCGAGAGCAGGCGCTGCCCCACCTACAAATCCTGCCGCTGATGTTAACAGGGTTTGCAGAGAAAAACTGAAGTATCCCAGAGGGAAAGCTCCAGCCACCCTTACTGCAGCCGTGTCCCGTGCGGCGTGAAGACAAATCCCACAGAAGCAAAACCTGCTTAGTTGATTGCAAAGCATTTCAAAGCTGTGACACCCCACCTTGGCATGGGTGTGCCATGCTCGTCTCCAAAAGCCGCTTCGGGTTTGGGATTTCTGCCACCAGCTCATAATTACAAAGAGTGTCAGCCAAAGGAAAAATGTGCCTTGGATGGAGAAAGACCCAAACAGAAGTCAAACAAAGCCCTATTGCTGCTGGGATCCCGGCGCGCTCCCGTTTCCCTGAGTTTTACCCATCTTACAGAGGTGGTATTCAGGCTGGGTTAAATTAGTGCAAACCCATTAATGGTGGTGGAACTTTTTTTAAAAAACAAAGTTAAGGACTGGTCTAATGTGTTGAGAATGATGCTGGGGAAACTGAAAGCCAGTCCTACTCGACACTGCTTTTATTGCTTAAACACCAGCGGCGCAGAAGCTGGACGCATCGCGGGGTGGACGGGCGCTCACCCTGCTTTGTAGTCAGCACCCGCG
>NW_009194634.1:21650-52694 GCF_000690835.1 Fulmarus glacialis | reverse complement strand
TTGCCTTTGGTGAAGCCATGCTGGCTATCTCGGATCACCTCCCTCTCCTCCATGTGCCTTAGCATAGCTTCCAGAAGGATGAACATCTCATACCTGCTCCTAAAATACAGTTTAGAAGTTGATTTGTTTGGAGATAAATTGATCACTTATTTTTATTTTTTTAAATGGCTATTTGGTAATTATTGAGGAGTAGGGGGATAATGCTAAGAAAATTGAACCCAAAATTACACTCCGATTCTGAAGACCACTTCCTAGATACGCTTTACGTTGTGTGCATAAGCAGTTCCTTTGGAGCAGTTCCTTTGCAGCGCAACAGTTAACTCAGATGAATTACTCAGATAGTAACATACAGCAGCACCATAACTATTTGTAGGATTAGGGTCTACGTTTTTTAACATCCTAGGGTTTGGTAGCAATGTACACCATTTTCTGTTTGTTTCAGCTGAAAGAAAAAGTAAAAAACACAGTCCTTCCAAGCTGAGCATATGCTTTTATGATTCATGCAGTTGTGTTGCTATTTTGGGTTTAGAAACCAGCAGGGAAGCTACAGACATGAAAATCATTCTTTTGTAGGTATAATAAGCAAACTCATTATAAAAGTACCCTATATGCAAAATCTTTTCTAAGTAGCTAAGCGTTAACCAATGATAGACAAAAATGCAGTCAGCATGACAGAGAACATTTTCAAAACTAATGCACAAGATATACAGGACATATCCTGATCTGTGCAACAACTGGGCACATTATTTTGGAGGGGCAGTTTACTTTTTGTAAATGCTGTGTACAGCATGAAGAATTTGTGTGGGGTACTCGTTTCAGTCCTCACTTTGTATAGTCATGGCGTTGCTTTTTGTATGGGATCTTTGTTTCTTGGGGGATTGTGGGCAGTTGTTAGGAACAATATAAAAGTGTTTGGGACATGGATACCCCACCTACGCACAGCTGTTTACGGAGTTGAGGGCCTTGCTTACAGTAGCAAAAAGCTGTGTTAACTAACAAACACACTCTAAAACCCCAGAGTGCAGAGACCAAACTGTATTTGAATGTGTTTGCTAGACTGTCTTAAAATGCAAATTACTTTGTCTATTCCTGGGGTTTAATATGTTTTAAAATTGGTTTTTAGGATATAAGGTCATTTCTGTTGCAAGGGTGTGATCTCCTCAGTCTACACCAGTGTCACTTCATCTTCTCCCTTGCCTGCCTTTTTGTGTCGCAGTTTCCGAGGGAGATGAGTGTGGATATTCCTCTGAGCAGACGCCCAGTCTCCACAGACCCCCAGCCTCAGCTGTCAGAGCATCAGGACTCCAAGATAGACCAAGCCCACCATGTAGCACTGGCACAGCCAAAATTTCTCAGTCATTGAAAATCCCAGACTCTTTTAGCTTGCATACTAGCAATAAATTGGGAAGTTTATATTACTTAGCTATGCAAAAAGAATTAGACCTTTTATATGCAAACCAGCTCAATACAGGAAATATATCTTTAAGAAGAAAAACTGTAAACCACCAGTTATTAATATCACTGACATTTAGTCCAGCCTAGACATGATATGTCATAATTTTGCTCTTTGCTTATGAAATATGTATGATGGCCTCTGGTCTGTGGATTTCTAATGAGAATAAAATACTGGCAGCTACATTTTTAGAGGGGGAAAGGGAAACACAAGCACTAAGAAAATCAAACTTAGCATACACACCTCTAATATCCAGACTGCTCCAAAAAGTCACATGGGAAATTACTTAAACGATCGGCTTCTCATTCATACCTGTCTTACCGTATCCATGTCCTTGTAACTGGGGCAAATCACTTGAAGGGTGAGCATGTGGAGGGCTACAAACGCAGCCCCTATGATTGGAGGTGCAAAAAGGTTTCTTACTATTCAGCTGTTTCTTTCAGACCAATGAAGGAGACAAATGATAAGGAAGATTATGCTGAAGTTGTAGTTCCCTGAAGTCAGCAGCCAAACTCCTGTGGAGAGCAGTGGGGAAAAAAATGTCATCTGTGCTATACGTTCATGCTGCTGACCTGTTCTGTGATCAGGGCATGCATCTTAACGCGACAGTTTTCAAAGCAACCTAGTGCTTAAATATAGAGATGAGCTTCTATCTTGTTGCTAAAAGTTTCTAACCAATCTAGAGCTAAATTACTCAGTTTTGTTGTAAGGCTTTGAAACCAGTTGATATGTAACCTTTGAACTTGCTCTCCTGCTATGAGAAAGCTCTCCAACAGTCTGTACAGATATGGGTATTAGTAGGGGGTAGATGTTTTTCAGCAAGGGTCAGGCTTTTGAAGTTACATTCTTAGGATGTCTCTCGTCCAATTTCTTTCACATTCCAGCTTGTTTTTCTTTTTCAACCCTTGTCTTTTCAACAGAGAGGTGCTCATGAGATTCGAGAAATTCGGCAGTTTCACTTCACTGGCTGGCCAGACCACGGTGTACCGTACCATGCGACAGGCCTGCTGGGATTTGTACGGCAGGTCAAATCCAAGAGCCCACCAAACGCTGGCCCTCTGGTTGTTCACTGCAGGTGGGTAGAACAGAAATCCCTCTGTTGTGTTGTCCACTAACCTCAGAACCTACTTTTGCTTCTCCTGTATTGCATCGTCCCCACACAGGTTGCTGAAGCCACTGGAGCTCTACCCACAAAAACTTAATACCTAAAATATAAAAAAGAATGGCAAAACTGAGTCTGAAATCCTGCAAATGCCTGAATGCAAGACTTAATTTCAGTAATCATCCCACTGACGAAGTACCTGCAAGATGAACCCTTGCACTTTACATTTTCCAATACACTGCTGAACATTAACTGTGCTCTTCTTTTACTTCAGCGCTGGTGCTGGCAGAACTGGGTGCTTCATTGTTATTGACATCATGCTAGATATGGCAGAAAGAGAAGGCGTTGTAGACATATACAATTGCGTGAGAGAGCTTCGATCTCGGAGAGTTAACATGGTGCAGACTGAGGTATTGTTAATCTACTGGAATATTGCCTTACACTTTGCAAGAAAAAGTATTCTTCTAGCCCATAAAACTAGAGCCCCTGTGTGGTAGGCACCATTCAGAAGGTAATTTATTCATTCAGTCATATGCAGAAAACAATCCACACACAAACTTGAAGAACTGCTGCCCAAACAAGTGCCCAGTTATGCTGCACTTAAGGTTTGCAATGCGTTTTTAAAAAAAAGGAAAATCGTGATTGTTTCTTCTCCAGGGAGGATTCATTCTGGAGTACATCTTGTTGAGGCCCAGTTATGTGATAGCACCTACAGAACCGTGCAGAGGAATGAAGAAACCAGAAACATTCCAAGTTTTATTATAGAGTGTTACCATACTTCTCTTTGTACTTGTAACTACTTCGAGTCAATCTTTCTATATTAATTTCTAAATGAGTGGGATAAAGTTTTGTGAACTGCTGTTGTTCCTTCTGATCTTCCTTCAGTGCCAGTAAAGTCAGAGAGAATTAGTGGCAACCATATTAGTTGTTATTTTTTATTTACCAAAATACAAGTAGCGCATGCTCTCTATGTCAATAATTACTGTAATTGCTTTACCAGGAGCAGTATGTATTCATCCATGATGCTATCCTGGAAGCCTGTCTTTGTGGGGACACATCTATTCCAGCTTCTCAAGTTAGGTCTGTTTACTATGAAATGAATAAACTGGATCCTCAGACTAACTCCAGCCAGATCAAAGAGGAATTTAGGGTAAGTTGTGGCTAGAAGTACCTAGCGGTTACACAGTTCAGCTATGCTAAAGACTTCTACTTAAGTGCTTGCTTATAACCATGTGAATTTTGGACCAGGCCTGGGAGGGAAAGACTGCAAAAAAAGGGAAAATAATATGTCACTAATTGCTATTGAATTATGCCAAATCATAAAAGAATTAAATAGGGTAGTAGTAAAATCTTCTTTTTTACTCAAGGGAAGTCTATCTATTCCTTCCACTGTCCTTTCTCCAGAAGGCAGGTTACCCTGCAGCTATCTTTGAGGTTATTTTTCAGATCTGTATGCTTCCAGGATTTTTTGCTTCCAAACCCTGGTGACTGTGATGTGTTTTCATTTCTCTGCATATTGATTCCCACTGAAACTCAATGCTGAGCTGATCTATTCTTAAATATTTTGGGATGCTTTCACTGCTGTGTTAATTTTTCTGTTGTATTGTTTACTCTTTTTGGAAGACTTTAAATATGGTGACTCCGACACTGCGTGTAGAAGACTGCAGCATAGCACTTTTACCACGAAATCATGAAAAGAATCGCTGTATGGATGTTCTACCTCCAGACAGATGCCTGCCTTTCCTCATAACGATAGATGGGGAGAGCAGTAACTACATTAATGCTGCACTGATGGATGTAAGTCTCCACTACATCATTAATAATAAAAAGGGAATAAACAGCCCTCCAAACTGAGCAATGCCAGAAAGTGGAGTCAGCATAAGACGACTGAAATCTTTCTAGCTTGTTTTCCAAAAACATGGCACAAAATCTTTAAACTCCAAAGTACATTTAGGATCCCACATATGTTATGTCACAGCCAAGGTTCCAAAGCTCAGAGAGCAAGTCAGGGAGTTTTGATCAATTAAATGTGTCTGGATTTCTCCCTAGTGCTTGAATTTTTAACCATCTGGCCCAGGAAAAGAAGAGTTACCTATTAAGACGCTAAGGCAGTTAAATAGGATAATAAGGTTTGCAGCAATATTTCAATTCCCTTTGTTTCTAATTTAAACAGTAATTAACAAAAAAAATAATCGTCTGTCAGCACAAGATAGTACACAAGCCATTACTTCAGTCTTTCCATTTATTTCTGTTTGAATGAATGGTTCCTCTTCATGTGTGTGTGGATTTTTTTTCTAATGCATCTATGGTAATTCTAATCCTGCTAATAGAGTATCAGTAAAAAGACACTTAAACTGCATTTACAGTCTGTAGATATTTATAGCCTATCTTTGACAATTTAGAGCTATAGTAATTACGGTTGTCAAACACACAAACAACAAGAAAACGGAGGTTAGCAAAGAACGAACACATTGTAAATGGCCTTTTTGAAAAGTGAAGCTAGAATAATAACAGTTTATAGCAGTTTTTGCATTTCTTTCCTTCCAAGTTCTCAAAGCATTTTCCTAAAATAAGCCTAAGTTCAAAACAGTCCTGTGAAAAGGTAAGCTCTATTATCTTTATGTTTATCTATGTAGAGAAACTGAGACCAAAAGTTTAAGTGACTTCTCTAGGCTCCCACAGTAGGTCAACGACCTTTCGTATTAGAACGGAGCTTCCTTGATCTACAATTTACAATCTTGCCATTACATTGTCTTCTTTCCTGGAGAGTTCAATACTGTTTTGTTCTGTAAATTAAGTACTGCTCAGAAAGAGCAGTGCCTCAATATTTGCTTTGAAAATGCTTCCCTTCTTCACTGCTGAAACAAAAAAATGAGCTGGATCCAAAAGTGTGTCTGGGCAAAAGGCTCCAAGGGAGGAGGTGATTTGGGTCATTTTCCACCCAGAGCACCTTTGCCAGGCTCCTGCAATATCCCTGCACTGCCAGACAAGAGCAGACATTTGTGCCTCTCTCTAAACACTCAGTCTCCAGCAAGCAAGAGGATGCGTTTCACCCTCACCACTTGCATCTGTTGAGATGCAGCTGGATCACTTCATATAAACCTTTAAAGCAAAAGGGGTAGCAAGCATAATTTTCATTATTCAGTGTCAAATGAGCTTAAGAGTGATTTTTCAAAAAAAAACCTGCTGGGGCTTCTAAGTGCGGGAGTAATGGAGAGCCCTTTGAGCATCTCTCATCTGCATACAACTTCCAGCAAGACAGGACCAGTAGGATAGAAAGCAGCTGACTGATGTACCAGCAGCATCAATACCTGCTGGTTGCAGTTTGTGGAAACCAAAACAAAGAACTGAAGTCTTGCATGTCTTCATCTGTACCCCAAAACACATTGGATTCATTTTCTGTGGTCTCTCCAGTGACTGCCTCTGAAAGAAAGACACAAACAACTGATCAAATTGTATCTCTGTCGCGCTACAAATACTTCAGTTCAAGGCACGCAGGGGCTTCTCTACCCTCCCTAATGATGGCTATGGCAACCCCTCCCAAGAATTGCCCCAGTATGGCCCCACTGGCCTTCAACACTCTGGAGGGCGTAATTGAAAATTTCACAATTGAACAGTTCCACCAAACAGCTCAGTCAACAACATACTCTGGTACTAAAAAAAACCAGAGAGCACTGAAATTTATCCCCTGGGTATCCTCGCTGCTGTCAGATAGACCAGAATTTCAACAATATTTCTGAAAAATAACTAGATATTTCCTTTCACCGGGCATCATTCAAATTAACAGCTAAGTGCAGACAGCTGAGATTAATCTGTCCATTAACAGCTCAAAACAAAACTGTTGCTCAAAATTTTGTAGGAGTTGCATTGGAGGCAAAAACCTCTGATGATTTTACTCTATGCCTGTGGCATAAAATAAGTTTCAGAAATATAACATCTGCAGAAATTATATTCTGTCCAAATGCAGTTTATTAACTTTGAAGCATATAAGATCTTGGGAAAGAGCTGAAAACAATGTATTAATTACATAGAAAATAGAAATAATCCTTTCAGTCCCAAAGTTTTGGGGCTATGATTGGCATTCTGCTAAATGGATTTTTATCTTTTACCATTCTTCTCACCATCTCTTATTTCTTTGCAGAGCTACAAGCAACCGTCAGCTTTTATAGTTACACAGCATCCCTTACCAAATACTGTCAAAGATTTCTGGAGACTGGTCCTAGATTATCACTGCACTTCAATAGTTATGCTGAACGATGTCGATCCAGCACAAGTAAGTCCAGAAAACCGTGCCATTCAACAGAGGAGTGCTAGAGCGTCAGCACTTCAGCACATGTGCGCTTCAGAACAGCTTTAGAACGTAATGAGTTGTATAAAATAACATTAAGTACTAACACACTAAAAACTTGATTTGTAGTGAAAGAGGAATAAATCAGACCATCAGCAGCTTCTCCACCAAAATGTTAATGTACACACACATAAGTGCATGTGCCCATAATTTATTCTGATAAGAAAACATGCTTTGGGGAGAGCTGCTAAAAACCAAAAGTGATGGTTGTAGAATTCGGACTCAAGTCTGAAACACACTTATAATAGCCAAAAGTTATAAACAGAAGCCAACAGCTATTCATTAGCTTGCCTGAAACAGGTCAATGACCTTGGTCTGCTTACCAAGGGATAGGTGTTCCCAGTGTGAAAATCTGTGTTATGTTTGGCACAAAATGACATTGTTAGCAGGGAGATGGGAACTAAACAAGATTGGAGACGAAGCATCCTTTGGAAGAGAAAACAGGGCAACGAAACATATGGGGGAATGCAATTACCTTACGAAAGAGTTGTGCATGCTGTACATGTTATTTAGAAAATTGGAAAGCCGTACCTACTGGTTTGGCAATTTAATCACTAGCATTAATCACTAAATGTCCTAGAGCCTGGCTCGCAACTGCGCAATTCCGAGTTCTCACACAGATAAAATTTCCTTGGTTCCAACAAACTGCACCAGCCGCCTGCTGGAATAACGTGGTGGTAATCTGGATTCTTAATATGTAAATATTTGCTAATTATTGGTTAAGATCAATTGTTATTTTTTATAGCAGACTGCATGTCATTTTTATTCTTGATATGATCAAGAATCTTTTTAGTTTTGTTGAGTATTGTTCATACCTAGAAAAATGTTTCCTTCTATTTCTTTTTAACATGAAGCATTTGTTTTTAAAACATACTAATCTTCCGTTTTGTCTTTCAAAAGAACGTGTAGGAATTCCACACGCTATTTTAAAGACTGAATTTCTGATTCCAAGCCCTTAACTGTCTACAGGGAGAAAAATAGAAATGAAAGACAAAACTTTTATTCATGAGTCTAAGATTATTTTCTGAGTGAATAAAGAAAGACTCAAGGGAGTCAGACTGTTAGGGACTGCTGAACAGAGGTTTTTTAATTTGTGGGCTGTGTTTTGAATTTACAATAGCGCATGGCTATTTCAAGCATTTATTAGCCTCACAGGCTTTTAAAAGCTATTGGGATATGCAGTTAATGCACCTGCCTCTGCAGTATGTTAAACCTTTTCCCTCTAATGTGAGTAACAATCTTTTCATTAGGAATAAATCTCGAAATCCTCAGAGCAAACAGAAGTGGAGAGAGGGCAGAGCTTATTAAAAACACACATTACATTCAGATTTATTAATAATTACTGTTATTATTATTTATGTATATATGGAGTGTTTACAGTTCTGTTTAGATATTACAATTTATGTGGATTGTTATGCTCTATTGGGAAATGAAATTCAACCCTTCACAGAGACTCTGACTTAAAGAAAGTCGCTAGCATCACATGCATGCAAAATGCACAGACCTAAATGCTTTTGGTTTCTTTAGAACTTGAAAATCTTGGCTTCTTAAAACAGCTCCAGCAAACAGCTCTGCTTATTATCATTTAAGCATTTTTCAAAGATCTGTTAAAATAGTACTCCTATGTATTTGAAAGACATGTACTAAATTGTGCATATGTTAAATGATCTGAGCACTGGCATTTGCATTAGTTGTATGCATTGTGTTTTGCTATCCTATACACTAGCATATTTCATAATAAAAATTTGTGTAAGATTTAGACAATATTTGGAAAGTAATTTGCTCAGCAGACCGAATCGTGGGGGGGTTCAAATAAATGAAAATATATTTTCCTACTGAAAATTTCTGGTTTTAACTTGTTAAAGTGAACTCCTGCAAATCAGACCCTGTTCTCTTTTTAATTGATATAGTAAATGATTATGTTTTCCTAAAATGTAGTCATCTCTAAACAGCTTTGTTGAGGAATAAGTGTTATAAGAAATGCAAAACAACATCTGGAGTAAAAATGTGATTTGTCAGCTCAGCTCTGGATCACCAACAGCAATGCAGCAGAATGAAGACCACAGCTGTTTTACTGAATGAAATAAAGTTCCAAATATGACATCAATGCTTCTGCAAGCAAACAAAATTTCATGAGTTCATACTTAATTTTGGTGAATGCTTGCAAAAGCTACATGCTTCAACTGCTGTAAATATCCCTGGAAAAAATCATTAGGGTTTTTATGGAAAAAAATGGACAAGCAGAGTCTAGCTTCAAAAACTTCCTTGCAAAGTGTTGATTTAGTCTTTAAAGTAGTAACACAGCTGATAATTGGTTCCTGGATTAAGCCATTGTGATATTATTAGACGCTAAAAATGCGCAAGATAATGGTAATGTTACTTTGTGATCTTTAGATACCTAGAATAATGTTTTCTGAGCACTAAAGAACGCATAATTACTATTTTCAGATGGCATTCATAAGATGGAATTGAGCAGTTGTTGAAAATTTAAAGCAATGCTGATATTAGCCAATATCGTCAGTCATGGCTGAAACAGATGTGAAAGTTAAGTCCTGAGTTTTGAGAATTAATGCACCCTTCATAGTATAAAGCAGACATTCTGATGTAGCTTGAATTACTACCAACTTTTCGGGACAGTTGGAGATACCAGACCTTTGGTCTTGAGGCTTCACGCTGTCTCCGAGATATGGTCATATTTGACAGCATCCCCCTGTCTTGTCATACGGTATTGCAGAATTGACGCTGAGTGTCAGAAATGTGTTACTCCAAATACCAGAGAATGGCGAGTACAGCAGCAAGCAATAGCATGTTCAGTTAAGTGAAAAGGCATTTGTTTAAACTTGTTCCGCACAAGTAAAAGCAAAGTGCTCGAAACTGATGGAGGATGGTGCACTGTGTATTTTATAAAGACATTGTGTGAGAATGTCAGTAAAGAAAAATCTGGAAAAGTATGTTGAGGCAGCATGAGATTCAAAGTGACTAACTGTGCTCTTTTGTGTTTGTCATCTTCTATAGCTGTGTCCTCAGTACTGGCCAGAAAATGGAGTACACCGACACGGTCCTATTCAGGTGGAGTTTGTATCAGCTGATTTAGAAGAAGATATAATCAGCCGGATATTTCGAATTTATAATGCAGCCAGAGTAAGGATGTTATTTGCAAAACAGTTCTGTCTCAGTAGATGAGTTGACTCTATTGAAGTCACAAAAAATGGAAGTTAAACTCACATAAAACCATTCTCGTTTTTCAGCTTTTTTTTTTTGAGAGCAACAGTGCGATACGGAGCCACAGCATAATCAATGAGAAAAAAGCCTTCTATGTGTAATTAAAGTAAAAAATATTTTAATGCATATCTCAAGCGTGTTAAATGCAAATGAAATAAATGCAGTATTCATATTGGCAGCCCAGAAATGCCAAAATCAGTGCTGTTTTCAACAGTTTGAAATTAGCCATCTTGCATATTTGTATCCTGTGTCATGCGAAGAAAGCTGTGCACCAATACTAGGCATGTTTTTCAATACCAGTCCCAGGCTTTTAGTGAAGATCCTGTCCCACTAACCACACTTCATAATATATGTAAGCACTTCAGGAGGACAAGTACATTCTCATATCCAGCTTTTATGCTCCCATAAAGTTGACAGAAGACTGAACGAGGCATGTCTTTCAAGCTGAGTGGAAAAAAGATTCCACCACAGACCAGGCATCTGTTCCCATCCAGATGAAGCGAGCCTTTGCAATGGACTGGTGTCGATCACCAAAGAACCATAGCTAGGAACAAGCAGCATTCCCTGCTGAAAGAAGTTGGGAACTGCCCTGAGATCTGGTAGCTCTCAGGACAGTGAGAGAAAGGCCCCCAAAACACACACAAAACCATGCTAATATCTGAACAGGGAAGCAGACTGTAAGCTTCAAGATATTTCTTTAATACTATGAAGTCCTTGCATTCGCAGTAAATGTGGCAACATAAAAACACAATATCTCCAGCAGCGATAATGTGAGCTTTAGCAGGCGCTGGGTCTGGCTGATGTGCTTTGGTAAGAGGCCGTCAGCTGAAAGAAACTGGCCAGGAAATCAGTAGATTCCAAATTTTGACCTAAAGCAGACAAAACCTCTTGAAGAACGTATCTAATGCTGCATCCACTTTGGTTTATTCCCTTATCTTGTTAATCTTACATCCTCTCTATTACCTCTTACTCTGGAGAAAAAATTGTAATGTCAACATTTCTGTGTGTTGCTCATTTTAAAAGTGGCACTAAAATGCCCTCACTTTGCACAGAAGTGAAAGTGGCAAATCCTAGACTGCAAAAACAGTTTTTATGTGTGTGTTTATTATGCCCTTTTCAAAGGACTGTAATTTTCTGCCACTAACACTTGTTCTGTGCTCCTTTTTTATTTTAAATCACCATAAAGCAACTGTTCAGTAACGTTTCACCAGAGGGGTTCTGACTGCTGCAGTAGCACACAATAAAATAAAATGTAGTTAGATTTTTTATAAGCTGGAAAAATCTGAGCGTTTCGTTTGGTTTTTTAAATGTTTCCTGCTTCAAAATATCTTGAGAGGTTTTGACCTTTCTTGTAAAAAAAGACAGAAGCACGCAAACATTCTTCAAAATGCTGAAGCGTATGAAAAAAAAAGGTATATAATTGAAGTTGTGTTGCAGCTCCCTCTTTGCTACCAAGTTCCTGCTATGATATTAATTAATTATTTGCTTGATCCTGCAGCTGTACCATTGCTCTATTCTAGTCTATTTGTATAGCACTCTGTTTAAAACCTCTTGTTCTAATAACTCTGTTGGAAATTAAAAGTCATAACTCCTCAAGAGCAGTTGAAATTACAGTTGTAGTTTGTCAGCGGTGATCTGCCTGAACAACTTTCCTCATTGATGCAAATATCTAAATTATGTACCAAAAAAAATGCTGTTACTTTTTCCTGCTTGTTGTCTGAATCTGTACAGCCCCAAGATGGCTATCGGATGGTGCAGCAGTTCCAGTTCCTGGGATGGCCCATGTACAGAGACACTCCCGTTTCTAAACGCTCCTTCTTGAAGCTCATCCGCCAAGTGGAGAAGTGGCAGGAGGAATATAACGGGGGAGAGGGACGCACAGTTGTACATTGTTTGTAAGTGCTGGAAACAGAAGAGAGAAAGTAAGGGAATACTGTTACAGAATTTGTGCCCGGTTTTAAAAGATTTCTGAAGAGGTGAAGAGGCATCTATCTAATCTGGAACTGGATAAATAATACAACTGCTCGTTTAAAAGCTTTGAATACAAGAGGAATTGTATAATTTTTTATGTAGATTCATGAGTTTCCCTCTCTGTCCCTTGGTAGACCCCTGTGAAAAGGTGGTGGGTACAAGTTAACTCTATTTTCTATATAAAGACATCCAGTGACTTTTGCAAATGGAAAAGGTGCATATTTATTCAGAGTAAATCAAAACTCTACCTTCAGAACAACATACCTTTTATTTCTACAGATAAGGACTGTAGAAATAAGTAGATTTGGAGGGGTGATTCCTCTCCCAGACATAAAGCACAGAAGAAAGAGTGGTGTGATAGACCAGTTACAATGATCTTGTAATATATACCATTTCTCTAATAATGGTATATATTTTTGTCCTCCTGTGACCTTTGTGCTCCACTGGTGCGGGCTCTCATCTGCTCTGCCACCATCCTCCTTTTGCTATGGCTTAATGCTTGTACATGCTGTTTGCCCTCAGCAGTAGCTGGTCTTTTGAAACCGAGTCTTCAGTGCTTGAAGTTGTATCCCTCTTCCTCTAAACATCTGCTTAAAGATTCTGCTGTGATGGAGAAGGGACATGCTAATGGGAAAAGCACGTGCTAATGCACTTTCAGAAGTTGGGGCCCAAGAGTAGACAATAACTTCCTGAAGTTTGGTTTGCAGTTACTGAATGTTAGAACGATGGAGGAAAATCTAAGTGTGTATTAATAATTCCCACTATCACTGACCTTGAACGAGTCATTGCTCTTCAGTTTCCCCATCTGTAGAATGGGGATAATAATACTTTCATCAAAGGAGCATTGTGCAGTGTGATTAATTAATGTTTTGAGATCTTTAGCTGAAAAGACCCTTTTGAAGTGCAAATTACTGTTATCTCTGAGGTGGCTGATCATATTAAATAGTTGTACAACATCACACATGCGTCACTTCCAGGCAGTAAAGAAAGAAAAAGCTCTAATACAATCCTTTTAAATGACTTTATTTTAATTAAAATTCTCAAAGAGTCCCACAATATCAGGCAATGTTTTGGCAGCAGAGAGCATTCTTTTCATACTGCCTGGATGTGACAGATGTGCAACGTTGTAGCTTCCTTTGAAAATCAACCATTTGCGAAGCTGGTTTGAAAGACCCACTACCTAACTAGTCTGCACTCTGGTAATTATTAAGGTTTATTATTTTCAGTGAAGCACAGCCTAAAGATTCTGATTAGAATAGCTGTAGAAATAATAGGGTTTCCAGAAAGAAAGAGATTCTCTTAAAGATTAAAAATAACCGGGGATAAAGTATTATTAAATACTGTATTTGATCATGCATATGAACATTTGTGCCTGGCTTCTTTGTTAGCAAGTCACTTCGGGTTCTCATCCTCTGATACTGTGGGTGGAGGGGGAAGACACACACTCTGAAAAGTAGTCATTGCCAGGCAGCCGGCCCCTCTGCCTGCTGCCGGGGAGCGAGCGCGTCAGCCAGGGGAATATCGCAGCACCACCTAGTGCCGCGCTAAGGCTGGAGCCGCCAGAAGGGCTCCTGCGCCTGAGACCTCCGGCGCTTCTGCTGTGCCTCCGGAACTCCTTTGGGCCCAGGAGGAAAGCACCAGCGTTTGGAATAAAAGAACTCAAAGATCCACTTTCTCCGTAACACTTCCGGGCCTGATGCTCATTGCAACCTCGTGCGTTTACAGCGCAAAGGGGTGTCGAACTGAATCTAAAAGTAGCTTGTCCTTGTTTTAGCAGCCTCTTTGTGCTGTCTCAAGTGTTCGCTGAAGGGTGGTGCAAAACTCAGCCGTTCAATTCCCTCCAGGCTTTCAGCCTGCTGAATTCTGAATCATAGCTTTGAGATCTTTCAGCCCATTAATTCCAATTAAAAATCGTGTTCGGCCTGGAGTTCAGTAGCCTTCGGGGGCAAGAATGTTCTGTGGTTTCTCTGGTTTCTCCCTACTGGAACTCGTGCCTTCTGTAGCCCTGGTGCCATACAAACTTGTAACATAGAGTCAATTGTAACTGAGCCATTTTATCACTTTTATTGTAGGAATGGAGGTGGCCGCAGTGGGACATTTTGTGCAATCAGCATTGTTTGTGAAATGCTTCGACATCAGAGGGCTGTTGACGTATTCCATGCTGTGAAGACACTGAGGAATAATAAGCCTAACATGGTGGACCTTCTGGTACGAGCTTTTTAACTGCACCACTAAATAGAAAATGTTCCTTTTTCTCGGAAGACTCAGTATGATTTCCAGGATTTGCAGTGGGACTTGTTCACAAAGCAAGCAAGTCATTTTCAAAGGGGATAATGAAGTCACTTCACTTGTAAGAGTATTTTTACACTGCTTTCTTCCCAAGGAGACTTCGTCTGTGTTCATTTGAATTTTTTAAGAGTTTTAAACTTTGAGCTGAACATCCTTATTAATTTTCTTTTCTAGCAGGCTGAGCCAAGTGGAGAGCAGCCCTTGCATGGTAGAAATAATAGTTATGTAAAATGAAATGCCAGATTTTCAAATTATATATTTTATAAATAGCTTAATCGCCTAATATTTATCAAAGCCATGAATTTCAGTTTGACATCCAGAATATTGCATTTAATTATGGTTGCTCTATCTCATAGAAAGATTAAAGAAGTTCAGAAACAAGGGGCCATGTACAATTATTTTCCTAGAGAGTGTTTTATGAGCTTTTTTTTTAAATGGAGAATTGCTGAAGTGCCAGCTGCTATGCCAGAAGAGCTGCAGAACAGCTTAAACCAGCAGGTTCTTACACTCCAGTGTGTAGTTTTGTACTTGGAGATGGGTGTAGCGTGATACCCTATTCTCAAGCCTGGGCTATAAAAGACACTGTTTTGCAACATCCTGCTGTAGAAGTGACTGCTTAAGAGGCAGCTGTATTCGATTTAGCGTCATAGACAGGAGGAAGCAGCATCTGAGCAGCTTCAGGGATGCTAAACCAATCTGAGCTGATTTTGCAAGCTCTGCTTAAACAAGTTTGGGTCATATTTCAACATCTTTTCTACAGAAACGCACCCGTGCCCAGGGTGAGGCAGGAGGCATTTCGCAGAGCTGGTCCAGCCTCTTGTAATTTTGGGAAAGATTCCCCTCTCTCGGATGACCTACCGAGATCTGGGTGTGAAACACTGTGGAGAATGGGCAGAAAGCAGGAATTTCTGTTGGGAAGAGTGAGGCTTTCAGGCTCATGTGTAGATGGGTAGGGTTATCCACTTCCCCACCAAATGTATCACTGCGCTTCATCTGTCCCGTAGAAGAATGGCTCCCACCACATCCTCCATCGCAGTGCTCTCATCTAGCCTACCTGTGAAGTCCCAGACCCTCCCCTGGGCCCTGCTGTGGCCAGGCTCATGGAAAAAAGCCAGATGTTGCCAGCTGTGCAAAGCAAGGAGGGAGTTTACAGGTAGTAGCACAGGGGCCATGAGCAAGCAACGTGGAACTGTGAATCTTGTGTCAGTGAGAAACTATCAAGCTTTCGCAGTGGTGGGAGAGAGCAGCTTAGTTGGCTCCTCTTCCTCTAGTTTATATTCTCAGGAGGAGAATCATCATGCTGAGAACCATACATTTTTATTTCCTGGATATTAAGAAAAATGTCCTACTTCTTCATTCAGATAGTATAGTTTGGATAGAGACTTGGCAGGCCTGCTGTTCTCCATTCTCCCAGAGCTTAAGTCCACAGAACTCACTGATCTCTTACTCATTTATTTTATAGAAATAAGAAGAAAAGTACTAGTGTGAAGATGTACAGTTGAAGAAAATGCTCTCTATAAATTCCTGTTTGTGACAGTTCTCCAGGTATAGATTTGTCAGGCAGCTGTCTCCTTTTTTCAGCAGAGAATTTTTTTAATCAAAAGCTAAATGTTTTATTTTAGAATATGAAAATAGCTTTTATAAATTGAGGATGGTATTGGGAATGTCTGGATGGCATTGAGAGGCCTTGTAAGGTCTTTTCATTAGGAGATTTCAAAGCACTTGTGAAGGAGATCAATATTGTTTTCCTTTTTTACAGACAGAGGAACGAAGGCAGGGGACGATCAGGATTTTTCCCATTACCACGTAATTCACTGACAAAGCAGAGTTAGAACCACATCTCTTCAGTCTTGGTCTGCTACTTTGTAGGAACAACTATTTGAATTAGCAAGGTTTCAATTTCCATGTAGATTGTTTCATGGTAAAAGGGAATTGGGACTCTTGAGTTCTTTTCCTGATCCTGTTACTGACTTTATCCTTTATGACCTTTCTTGTATTAATATGTCTTTGCCTCAGTTTCCATATCTGAAAAATGAGAACAATAATTAATGAGAACAGTATTTCACAAAAATAGTTTCAAGACCTGTTATGCACTTTCTGACTAGATGAAGGGCAATCTTTACAGTCTATACTTAGAGATTCATCTCTTAATTTCATTGAAACTTTTGGTTTTCCTGCAAGTATAAAAATCTGAATGCCACATCCATACGATATGGAAATCTATGAAATTCTTCAGCCATCATACAACGGTAACACTCGGTATTACAAAATGTCTGTTACAGAATGCCCAAAGCATTTTGTGATAAATGTTGTTGGACCTACCAAGAGGTGTCCTAGGAAAAAAAATATAAATATACCTGTCTGAAGCTAGCTAACGTAAAGAGACTTTTAAAATCGACCATGAAGTGAGTAATAAAAATGTACAAAGGACACACATGAGTGAACACAGTGGGAAATAATATATGTCTGCTCTTCAAGGCAGGTATTCGGTTTACTAAAAATGACAGTTATTCTGCTGGATCAGTAAATCAGCATAAAAGGAGCATGGAAAAATGAAAATGGATGAGTCACTGATCTCTTGTTTTGATCTGTAATATAGCTCTAGAATAGTTTTCATTTATTTAGAAACATATATGCAATAAAAGCAGAAAAGGAATCATTTACATAATACTCTCTTCTTTCCTTTCCTCTTTTTTATTCTTTTCTCATTCTGCAGAAGACACAAGCAGTTTAAGGAACCCTGCAGGATCTTAAAACCTCACATACAACTCATTCATAACTTATGCGATATGTGCATCTAAGATTTGTTTTCTTTTGAAGTGACAACTCTCAACAAAAGAGCTTAGAAATTGTCCATGCTTGTTAATGCCTTTTTGATTGTTGTAATATTATTTGGTCTCTTACATGTTAAGGTGGACTCTCTCCTCAGGTAAAATGAGACCCAAAATCACAAGTACAGGCCAAAAGAGTTAATCCTTTAAAATGTTTGCTTCAGTGAAAAGGAAAATATACCTGAAATGTAACTGTAATCTTCCTACTTGTGATGTTGGGAAGGTGAAGGCTGAGTGCTGTCAGCTAGTTAAGTCTGTGGTTTTTCCTATATAATAGTACATGCTTAGTTATCTTTTATTATTTGATTAAAGTGCATAAGAGAAAGAGGCATTTCAGTGGCAGAAGTAGTCCCTTGGATTCAGGGAACCCGCACCTACTATTTCTTCTAGCTTTTTGCTTTCGTTTAAATGTTCGTAGTATTGCTAAATATTGTGAGTAGCAAGAATGAAAACGGAAGAGGGATATGTGTGTGCACACACAACTGTGAAGTCATCAGTGACTGCATCGTTTAAAGTTGCAGAGTGGGCAAGGGTCAGTCAAAAGCATTGGTACCTCTCCGTACTGCTGAAGATGTGAAGGGGGGCAAAGTCAGGACCCTTCATCTCTAAAGGATGCAGGCTGGGTTTGCATGCCACGGGAAGGGGATTTCCCTGGGATCAGCCCTGTTTCCAAGCAGCTGCAAATAAAACCAGCAGGTCTGTGTTAGAAGCACAGGGTTGGCACCTGAAAACTTAGCCTGGGTAACAGAAGAGCTGTTAAGAGCCTAACTTATGCATCACCATTAATTGCTAAAAATTAACTGGAATTAATCCAATCAATTTAGCCCAGGCCTGATCTCACAGGTCTATGGCACTGGGAGAGGACAGTATTTCAGTGTGGGTTTGGGCTGCACGTAGAGGAGGAACAGTAAGCAGCTCTTGCCCTGAAATATAGCAATGTATGAATGACATTAAAATGAAAGTTACGCTCTGGGACGTACTAGACACTAGGTCTATTTTAAGATAAACATTTCCAAGGAGGAATTTCAGTAACTCCAATTCTGGTAAAGTGCTACATGAGCATTTTGACAGATGACAGAAGGGTTGCAAGTCAATTTGCTTATGTGTAGTCAATTTTTCTCATACAAGTGTATTACAGCAGCTGAATACGGGTCTAATATGAGCAGTACCATAAGTTACTGTGTGTACTGGCTATAGTCTGGTTAATATAAAGATTTTCTTATCTGAATATAAATTGGATTTACAAACTGGTTCCCATTGGCAACAGCTGATAGTAAATAATTTTAACAGAAAAGAAATATTGATCCCCTTAATTAAGTTCCTTCAATAACTGACTTTGTGGTTTTCTTTTGATTTTTCAGGATCAATACAAATTCTGCTATGAAGTGGCTTTGGAATACTTGAATTCTGGCTGATTGCATAAACAGCACAGACAAAGTTCCTCCTTTCGCCATCACGAACAAAGCAAGTTGCTTCATGATATCTGTGTAAATGAGATGAAGACTTCTCAGTGTTATGCTTATACTGCTTTGTATAATTGGCTCTTTTTAAGAGCCCGAAAAGATGTTTATAAAACTGCTTGCACTGCCCGTTTTCCACTATAATGCCGCTGCTTGACACCCATATGAACGTACACCAAACCACGTGGCAGTTGTTGAACACTGTATTCATACATAGCCATTGATGTGGTGAAGCAGTATAGTCCTCTGGTAAATAAGAGAGCACAATTATATTCTTATGAAGGAATTTGTACTTTTCTGTTCTATTTCGTTGCCTGTGATTCTCAGTTATTGTCACAGCCTAGTGTACATTTCTGTTCTGTGGAGAATGCTGTCTGGCATTTTGATAATACATGATTTTAGTTATATTTGTATTCTAACACGTGCATAATAAATGAATCATACGTAGCTTATCTGAACTAATGGAAAGACATGTACCAAATCATGTTAACTTTGTTGAGTTGTAATTTCTATCCACTTTGTACCATTTCAGAGAGAGAATCTTGATAGAAATACAGTTAGAAAATGCAAAATACAGGATGCTCAGATTAATATATCCAAAGCTTTTTCATTTGTTTATATTGTAAATATTTTTTGATTTCATCAAATTATTTATTCATTAAAATGAATTTTTTTGTGAAGCACAGTGAGTGACAATCATTTTTATTAAGCCCTGGAAATGCTTACTGTATGATAGTGTAAACATTTGTTTACCTTGTATGGATTCTCAGCTCAATAAATAATTACATACATGATAAAATCTCGTTTAATTTAATATCTCTTGGCATCTGAGTGCCTTCAGCTAAGCCTCTTTTCAGATTAATTCTTGTAAATACTGAGCTACCTCCAGAGCGTGTTTATTGTGTGATCCAGTGTTGATCCAGCCAATAGCAAGATGTGCCGTGCCAATATATAAAAGAGGTGAATTGTATGTTTAAAGATGCACGTGCACAAATGCGGAACCTGAAGATTGCCCTGCTGTATGAAGAAGAGATGATGTTGGGTTTGCAGTACTCAGTCTTGTGACAGCATTCCTCTGCAGCCCTGAGCACGCCCTGCCATTCGCTCTGTGTCTGCTGCTACGAAAGGGGTGACGGTGCATTTGTTCTTGGGAAGAATGACTGCTGTGAGGGCGACGTAATTCCTCGTGTCAAAGATACCAGTACTAGAATGACTGGGGGGGTTAAAAAGTGAGTAAAACTGCTCTGTTATTAGGGCTGTTACCAGTACTGCCAGTGGAGAGGTTTACACCATTAAAGCCCTGAGAATGGCTGTACCGCACTTCATGGCGTTTGGATGGTTCCCCTTTCTCCCTAGCGCTGTGTCTAGGTGTCTGAACAGGCTGGGACTTGCCTCGTATTCACGGATGCAGGAAGCACAGCAACGAAGCAGCAAGACAGGGGAATGAGCCAGCAATGGCTTGCTGCACCGTGCGCTGAACTGCAGATCTCTCTCTCTCACCCAGAAGCGTCAAGGAGACATTGCAGACAGAGCAACTGCTCAATGCTGAAGCCTTCCAAAGCTATATGGGAAACCCAATGCAAGGAAGCGGCGGACTGCATAGTACTTCAGCTCTTAAACAGATCCTTTTAATGTGCTAGCCGTCTGGAATGGGGGCAGTATCTACATAAATGTATCCGTCAAAATGTTTTGAGAACCTCTAAATCGAAGAGATCCAGCTTGGACAGAATGACTCACAGCTTGTCAACTGCCAGTTCAAAACCATTTCAAAATTCAGATCTGAAGACACGAGGATAGGCTTCCTCTGCAGCTGGAAAGCATCTCTTTTAAAATTGCTTTAAAATGTAGCTGGCAGGTACCAGCCAGTGCTATAAATTGCACAGAGGTACTGAAGAACTTAGGAAAAACAACCCCAGCCCTGAGAAGAATGATGGTCCTTGGATAAACCCTGTAGCACTTCAGCCTGTTGCAGAATATGCTCCAATTCATTTGGAAACCCTAGTGTTAGGAAACAAAATCCAAACCTCTGACATCATATTCCTCACAACCAGCTTGACAGACCAGGTATGCCAGCCAAGCATGCTTCTTTGCAAGAACTGTGGGACACTAACTTGGGTTCCATGATCTATTTATTGAAATATGCATGTATGTGTCCAGTATTTCCTGATGCTTTCAAGAAGTATAAGACGGGTAAGTGTGCTGAAGGAACCCTGGGACAGAAGGTGACGCAGGCAATGTGATCCCACATGTGAATGAGATTTATTGAAATGCAGCAAGAATCATGGCAATCTCTCCCAAGGACAGAGACTGCCGGTGTCTGCCAGGCGTTATTTCAGCTGCTGTACTCTTGCAAGACATACTTTGCACAGGTAGGTCTTGGGGGATGAGGCGGGGGAAGAGACGAGGAGGAGAGAGTTCTGCAGTGTTTCTTACTGGTTTACTGATAGTACTTTTTTCTTTTGTTCTTCTGACATAGGTGTAGTCAAACCTGTGTTACAGAATCTGTGTGATGTTGTCCCAAAAGGCATTCTGTGAACTACAGTGGCTTAAAACTGGAGCCAGCTAAAGAAAGCACAGCAAGCAGCTTTGTGTCCTCAGTCTCTTACTACAGCTATCAATCAATACAAATGATAGAGAAATCCAGGCTTAGGTAAAAAAAATGTTTTGGCAAGAAGGAAAAACAGATGGGGACTTCAGGAGTTGGGAATAGAGAAAACGTAAGGAATCAGGAGCAGAAAGAAGAGATGAACATGGGGAGCAGGGATTCAAGGAGCAGCGAGGAGCTTATGGAAGTTACCTGGAGGGTGGCATTCTAGAGGAGACGACAGAAAGAAAACAGCAGTGACAGCCATTCTTAGTGTTCATAAACCAACCTCCCTTTTCAGAAGAATGTTACACAATGGCAAGTCCAGTACAGCTGCAGAACTTACGGACACATCAGTCCTAGTTTGGGAGGAACAGAGGAAAGGATGTTCTCTTCAATCCCTAGTATATAAGAGGAACATAAATGAATAAAGAGAGACTTTAAATGCTTAGCCATATGTATCACCCAACTCGTCATCTCTCCAGGACTTGAGGTAGATGATTTTTGCTGAGCTCTTCCGAAAGAGCAGCAATGGGGATGGTGAGAGAGGTGATCGCACGCAGGTAATCTGTATCTGTTCAACAGCAATGCTCCCGACAGCTTCCTGGGCTTCTTTATCAGCAGAATGAGTCTGTCACTGGCAGGGTAGCTTCACAGAGTACTAACCCAAAGCTTAAGGACTACATATAGTGAGATTAAAAAAATAAAGCATAGAAAAAACTTCCTACCCATCTGTATGCAGTGTGGCTCTGTGCCACAAAGACTTGATCAGAAGGCGCTAGGCAGCATCAAGACCACCTTCATTTTGGATTGCCCCTTCAGCTGGTTAGGGCTCAGCTTTAGTATCTCTGATATGTTTGCTTCTTGTTTCTCTGTATGTGGGTGTTCCCCCAGGTCTAACTGCTTACTGTATATGCTCCTTCTTAGTCAACACGGGCCCTTTAATAACGTGTAGCAAAGACATAAATAGTTTTTTCTTCTTTGAGGTGTGGCAATGAAGATAAATTGACACTTCCAGCAGCAGCTACGCCAGGCAGCTTCCTTCGGGGAGGCGTGGAGAGGCTGTAATGGTAGTAGCAAACCTAAAACCCCTTGGCATTACTCACTCCAAAACACTCACAGCAGGATCAGCCACTGAGTCTCCCTTCCCTTGGGGTTTTTTGTGTCTCCCCCCCACAAATCAAGGATAACTAAAGGAAAGTAAGTAATTTGAAAGTTTACTTGAGGTTTTACAGCCTCGTTAGTTTTCTGATTCAAAGGCAATTTGCTTGCTCTGCCTCCGAGAGTAACTTCTCCAAGCAGTTGTGCGTTTGCCATCAGAAACAGCGAGGTATTAGGCAGATCACTGTAACAGAATGATTTGTCATATCATTTTACATTTATTGTTGGTTTTACACTTATTTCATCAACTTGAAGCCTTGTACTACAAAATCTTGTGCAGCCCATATCTGATGCCAGACACTTGGCTTTATTAAAAAAAAAATTAAATTAGGAATAGAAGAAAAATGTACAGCTTAGTTCTGTTGTTTGATGCTTGTTAAGGAAGCCAATGACCACTGTCATTTTTGGGGCAGAGTACCAGTAAACCCAACAGACCATGTGAAAAATAACACTGTTTGTATTGGAGCTCATTTGTTTGTTTTTCAGAGCCTAGACCTTGTCTATATGGTGAAATTATAAGCTGATGGGTGCATTTGCATTGCCTCAGCCATTCACGTGCTTGGCCTGAGGGAGGTTTCCATATGCCGCTGGCATGAGGCGGCTTGCTCTGCTCAGCTGCTGCCGCTCACCTTCAGCATCCTAGCCCACTTCAGTGAAGGAACCTTTCCAAAGCCTTGTCAACCCTTTGCAAACTGCAATAAACAGCAAAATGCTTTCCTTACCCCGGCTGGGTATTTCCAAGCAGACTTTTCTGTGGAAGGCTGAAAAGGGAGCTCCTGCACTGGTTATTTCCCCAGATTTGCCTGATCTCCAGTCCGTCTCTCCAGCTCCTCACCCTCTCTCAGGGCAAGGCTGTCGCATCTCCTTGGCCCAGCCTGGCCGGGCAGAGCAGGAGAGCTGCGGTGCTACACTGCTTTCAGGTCTGTATCTTCCATTGGAGCTTCCAAGGGCCTTCCTGGAAGATGCATTGCCCTCTGGTGCCGTGGTCCTGCCTCTCACCCCAGGATCGTGTATGACCTGCCCCATGAGCCTCCATCCCGCTTCCCTCCCAGTCCTGTCACCGCAGCACGTGATGCTCTTTCTGGGTAATATGACTTGAGATAGGTGGAAAGGAGATGTGAGGCTAGAAAAGGTTGGGGTCTATAAACACCCTGCCACGATTTTGTTTAATATTGTTGATAGCACTTGATGCACAAAAGCTCGGAAAAGGTGGGCTTTGGCAGTGAAGAGTGAAGATGCTTGCTGTAACTTGTCTAAGGGAATGTGTCAGGGGAGATTAATATCTCATGTTCACTGACAGTCTTGCCAAGCAATGGTATCCTTACTCCTGAAACTCTTCTATTGATGTGTTTTCAGTAGCAGGTAGAATACTTTTAATTGTATCTCTGTAGTCGTGATATTTCTAGTAATTGGGTTTTTTGTGAAGATGTGCTCGGGCCACAATTAAAGCATAAGTCTCACTCATGCTAGACACACATTAATACTTCTGCCAGGCCTAAGTAAATGCAATCAAAACTCCCAGTCCTACAAACATTTACATTAATGTCCTCTTGTCTAGTCCCACTTGCACAAAAAAATCAATCCGATACTCACACACATTTTGCATCTGAGTCATTAGTCCTTGTACATGTCATGTCATGATGCTGTACTGGGTCTGGCTGGGATGAAGTTAATCTGTTTCGTAGCAGCCCATATGGTGCTGTGTTTCGGATTTGTGAGCAAACCAGTGTTGGCAGCACACCAACATTTTAGCTGTTGCTGATCAGTGTTTGCACAGCGTCAAGGCCGCCTCTGTTTCTCACTCTGTCCCCGCAGCGGGTAGGCTGGTGGTGGGAAAGAAACCGGTAGGGGACACAGCTGGGACAGCTGACCCCAACTGACCAAAGAAGGGATATTGGGATATTCCATACCATATAAAATCATGCCCAGCAACAAAATGGGGACGGAGGGGGAGGAAGCCATTTCTAGGAGACTGGCTGGGCATTGGTCTGCTTGTGGGAGGTGGTGAGTGCATGCCTTTGCATCATTTTAGGGGGTTTTTCCCTCTCTTCTTCCTCTTTCCTTTGCTTATTACACTATCTTTATCTCGACCCATGAGCTTCCACGCTTTCGCTCTTCCTATTCTCTCGCCCCATCCCACCGGGTGTAGGGGGAATGTGCAAGTGGCTGTGTGGGGCTCAGCTGCTGGCTGGGGTCAAGCCACCACAGATGGCATAGAAGTGTTTGTAGGACTAAGATCTACAGCTATCAGTCAACAATATGCTTAAACAAAAAGTTTTAAATATGAGCTTACTTGTCGTAAAATGAATGGGATTGCTTAGGTGCTTAAAATTAAGCCCATGATTTAAGCATGTTATTAAAATGAACCCAAATAGACAGGGGCAGATTGACCCACTCACTTAAAATGAGAAAAATATAGGATTGAATTGTGTGTGGCAGAAAATCTGGGACAGATACTTGGCCTTCTCTGTGCAGTATTCAGCCCATTTTAAGTGTTGTCTGTAACCAGCAGTTATTACAACAAAAAAACCCTGCTAGTGTTTTTGCTGTGCCATGAATGAATGTTACAGGTGCAGCAGAGCCTTGCCTGAGAGCTTCCAGACCTGCACGACTGTAGACACTGTGCAAGAGGTGGCATTTGACCCTGATGAGTTGCTCCCCCAGAAACTATTAACTTCAGATGGCTCAGAAGGCAGAGCACCATGCTGGATCACGTACTTAATGCTGATATTACACATCGGGTTAGTAATTACAGCCTCTGAAGAGATGCTGGAATGTATCCAGTCTCAAGTTACTTTCTGTATTTGTAACCTTTAGAAGTTGAGCTGAACGCATAGAGAACTAGCCTGCTGTTGTGTCCCCTTGAAATTCTGATTTATATGGTATATAACAATCAGCCTATAATATAAAGCCTTTGGGGGATGAAATATAGTCTTGGGAGTGAAATATAGTTACTGCCTTGCCACATGAGAAGTGGGATGAAATTTTATGTTGGTCCTTGAAGACATCATTACCTGCTCGTCTCCGTGTTCTCCAGTCTGTGCAGTTTGGTGGGGATGCCTGTGAAACTCACACCGGCAGGCATAAGGAGAGTGACCTTTGTTGGCCATGTACAGGAATTTGATCAATATTACCCACCACATAAAACAAAATGTAGCTTTGCCGTTACAGGGGATCAGCACAGATTTAGCCACGCTGGTGGATTGCAGCCTTGTATTTTGGAACGATTACAGTCTCCATCTGAAAACAACCAGCTTTTGAGCAAATTCGCAGAGATAGCACCACTAAAAAACCATCTGCCAATGGCTTGCAACTCTTTTGCTTCCTGACATTCAGTTTGTGTATACGTTGGCTTTCTCTTGGTAGGATATGAGCAAAATACAAGCCATCCCCCAAACTAGATACTCTTCACATCCTGGTACTTCTAGCCTGCCTGTACCAATCTCTGTCGAGATCTAGCGAGAAGATAGCACATGCACAAATCTGTATCTCTTTCAATGACAATAAATGAATGAACTGCTATCAGTCTGCCTTCTGCCTTCTTTAGGCTGCCTAGCATGGAGCTACGCCTCAGTCTGACAGCCAAAAGGGTCGGTAAGCGAGTGCTGTTGTAATTGATTTGAATAAAAGCTTTTGATATATTAAACTGTACTGTCCTTCTATCATCAGATGACAAAGCCTGCTGGTCAAATCAGGCTTCCCTCTCCTCTTGGCACTCCTCCCTTCCTTCCTGCCTCCCCACTGCCACCGTCCCCTCTTGCCAAATCACTCTGACCCACATTCTGAATCCCTGACTACACTTCAAGCATCAGCCTGTGGTCATCCCGTGTCTGTTTTGACAGGCGGCTTTGCTCAACGCGTGTTCTCCAGTGAAGGCTCTCATTCATGCTGACAGCGTTGCTCTCCCGTCTGCCATCCCACCACATCTGTCAGCAGCACAGCCTGGGGCAGAGCGTCCTCTGCTGAAGGTGGGCAGAGGTTTATTGACTTGGGTGGTGTTTACCTTCCGTGTTTTTAAATAGAGCATTCTCTCCCCTCCCAAAACCTCTGCTGAGAACACGCTCTTTCAACACGTGTACTTGTTGCATGAGGTTTCCATTTAGCTGAGACTCTTAGGAGTCCCCTCCCCTAACTGGTACTGCTGGTAGAACTGCAAATTGTTACACTTCATCTCGACCACGGAGATATAATTTAGTCCAATCATCTTGCACATAAAGCTACTAAATAATATTTTTTGTAACCAAGCAGTCAGAACAATATTGCAATGTAATTTTCCACAATCAGCTGTGTCAAATGTACCCAGGTTATGGCGGTTACCTTCCAGAAGTGTAAGAGCGGCGTCTTCCCATTACAACTGATAAATGGCTACATGATTTGGCACCAGATTATTCAAGCAGACAAATTAACTTCAAATATTAATACATTCAGCAGCCAGTCAGACAAATTGCTTGTTCTACAAGTGCCAGAGTGGTCATGGGGGGATTTTCCTTCTGCTTTCAGGAAACCTAACCTTCAGAGCAGTGCTTGGCCAGGCCAGCAAGCCCATCAATCAGCTAACAAAGTTGGCAGCAGTTAAACGGATCTTCATTTCTCTCTGGAAAGAGGGGGGGAGGAGGGGGAGGGGGGAACAAAAAAAAAGACTTGGCCAACTTGGCCAATGTCTACCAGGATTGTCAGAAAGCCGTATTTCAAATGAAACACACGTGCCAAGCCTCTGACTCAGTCGTTAAATCGTGGCCACCTGACCGAGGACCCTGCTAGGAGTCTGCCTACCCCAAGACTGTTTTCCTGTGGAGACAGAGACGGCCACGGGGTGAGTTGTCCTTGAAGGGGTCCATCTGCCTCCACAGGCTGGTGTAGGTGGTGTACAGGTCACAAGGGCCATCACCTCTCCTCTCCTCTTGCATATTTTACACCTAAATCCTCTTAGGAAGGACGAACCTGCTGGTTAGATTTAAAGTAACTTGCTATATGATAATGCAACTTAAACAATTGGGGAAATGGAGTTTTATATATATAATTATAGCAGGAGAGTTTAAATTTGAAATGCTCTTACCAGTTAATGAGAATGAAAAACCCCTGGATCACTTTAACGCTCTCCAGTTTTCAAGCTTTTGCACATTTATGTATTTTTTGAACACCAATGTTCGCTTAAAACTGACGGTAACTGAGTTGATTATGGACTTGGAAGCCCATCTATCGGTGTAGCATATCACTAGATCAAATAAACTAAAAGGAAGAAAGACATCACCACACATGACACAATACTGGCTGTGTGAAGTAATTATTGTGCTCTTTGTACTCAATTGTCTGGCTGCAGAGCTTGAAGAAACACTTCTAGTAAGGGAATATTTGAAGGAAGCCTTTAGGGGCAAAAACAGAAGCCAAGCTAACTGTTGCAACACAACCAAGATAAGATTACAAATATAAGAAGTTCTGTGTTCAATAGGCGAAAAATGTGTTTATAATTTTATCATTGTACTCAAGGATTCCTTACAATTTATATCTTCGTTGAGTATAAATACATATTCTGTACAACATATGGCACCGAACTGAGCCAGTCAGGAGGCACCATTTGCGCTCCGAGTGCTAAAGCAATTTCATAAATTCTGCAATGTATTTTGTCAGTAAAGGTATAGATGGGAAAGTCATTAACATCACAAATCACACCTTATTGCTGTATATGTTAGCATATTTTTTATTATAACTCACAGGTGTGAGGCTCTAAATACACTTCACATGGTGATGAGGTATGTGCATCCAACTTACTTGATTTGTCTTCCAGACGATGTTGAACGGTACCGACCTGTGGGGATGGGCTTATTCCACCACTGGACTTGGAACTAGTTGCATTGCTGCTCCAGGGCCAGCAGTAAGCTGAAGCAAGCCACGCTCTGCTACCCCTGCGGTGCACTCGCGTGACTGACTGAGAGGAGCTCGGCGGTGCCGGCACATCCGAGGCACGAATGTGCTTACAGACCTTGACCCTCCCGCGTCCATCCCCACGCTGAATAAATTCAGCTAACTCCTTTGGGACGAGAGGTGTGTAATTACTCCAGACTTGGTCTCAACACTTTAATTTAGATGTGAACAGCAATAATGTAGTCTTAATTTAAACAAAGGATTTTTATATCCCTAACAGCAGGGATATAGTGTCGAAGATCCTTTATCGGTATCACATGGGCAATGTGCATATTTAACTCGATTAAGAGATTGTCTTCCCTCAGAAGAGACCACAACAAGATAAAACCCCCGTGAATTGTCCTGATTGCTTGAGATCGAAGAGCAGTTTTGGCGCCTCAAGCAACTGCGTGCATCTCTCAGCCTTCACGGCTCCTTTGCTCTCCCCCTGACAAGCCCAGGATCCCGCTGGGAGAAGGCTGTCCGGGAGGAGGCAAGCCAGTGCAAACAGCAACTGGCAAACACCTCCAGCCTTGCTGAAGTTTGTGCTTGGCCTATTAGAAACCGTAGCCTTTTTAGGGTATTTTTCCAGACAGATCTGGCTGTGAGTTAGTTTATTACAGGACAGACCTTGCATCAGCCAGCACGGCACCGCAGGCTCAGACGCAGCGTGCACAGGACACGGCGTGCTGCTCCGCAGGCATCCCCTCCCAGCCCCGGGGCCGCAGCCCTGGCATAGTCTCCTGCCAGAACAGCGGTGCTATAAGATGGGCAGCAAAAAGGCCAAGAGAAGCTGCAGGTCCTCTGAAGGCTGCAGTTAGTAATTAATGGGAGGAGGCTCCCAGCAGCCAGGCCAGCACATGAAACCCACCTTCTGCCCGCTGACCCCGGGCTGCGCTGCTGGCCGGAGGAAAGGCGGCGGCAGAGAGGGAAAGCCGAGCTGCGCTGCACGCAGCGGGTGGACTTTGTTTTCCCTTTGCGGGGTTCATGCCATTCACTGCTGTTCTTCTTGGCTCCTTCCAACTTATTTTCCCAGCAGCTATGTGGATGTTTTACAGAAAGAAGGGGTAGCATCCAAATTAAACTCTCTTTCTGCAAGGTACCACAAATCGCCTTCATCTTCTTGTTCACGTTACTGTGTGGTGATACCATTTTTGGGTTAAGTTCTTTTTAAATGCAATTCTTTTACCCTAAGCACATCCACATATATCTATACCTGTTTTGATATGGATTTTTTGCTTATGGAAAAGGGCAACTGCCTGTGTGTAGTTTAACTCATTTGTATTATGTGCTGCCTAGACAACTCTTCATAGATTTGTTCAAAAACCAAATTGTTGTTACTTCAAATATTTCTTCAAAAGGAAATTATTTTTTCACTATAGCATTTCCACTCCACATCGCCCACCCCAAACTATTCTAGTCCATAAGCAAGTTTTTATTTCTCGTTTGGAAGGAGAACCCACCACCACCACTCTCCAAACAATGAGAAGGGTTCAGCGTTTGGCCTGAAAGGAAAGGCAGTGTGGGAAAACCCACTGAAAATTTTCACAGGAAAAAACATTGCAGGCACCCCGTTTTGTCTGCAATTAGCAGACCTGGGACAAGCTCACGTTTCTGATTTCGCTTCCAGGAAGCTCATGCTAAGCAACAGCAGCACCGTGCTCTTTCATGTAACACCCAGTCTCATCAATATTTTTCCAACAGATATTCACTGTATTAAAGAGTTTTCAAGAGATATCAATCTTCAAAGCCCAGCTTTCCTCAGTGAAATGCATTTACAGAAATAGCCTCTTCTCTGATTCCCTATCTCATGGGTTAAGTAGCTCTGAGCCTGGAGTCGAGGGAGAGGAAGAGGGAGGTCAAAACTACCCAGCTTCATAAGGACACTTCCCCTCCCTGTACGGCAGAGTGTTTGTAGCTGATGCCAGCCTACTCAGCTGGAACAGCATCACTAATGGGACCATCGTGCTCCCGTTTGTAAGAACTTCTCAGAGTATCCGACAGCAGCAAAGCAGCTGGCTCTTCGGTGCCGCCCCGCCGCCCGAAGGCACCTGCGCTGCAGAGGGCTTCGGTTCCTGCCGTGGGGACCCAAACAGCAGGACCTCACCAGCTGCTCAGCCTAAAGCAGCTGCACTGGGTACGTGGTGCAAAACAGAGCGCTGCCACACGAGTGTCCTGGGGCTAATGACTTCACTAATGATGCATCCTTCTGGAGAGCTCCTGGTGTTGGCACCCACTGCCCACTGTCATCCCTGCCTCGTCCTGCGCTGCGGGGCAAGGGGAAAATATTCCCCTCTCGTACACCAGCCGTGCAGGAAACACTTCTGCCTCTCTGAAGGATGGCTCTGAATGATAAACGGTGTAAGCCAGGAATTTTGGCAAATTAAAAAGTTTAATTTATGATGCTGCATAATTCTAGCTGCTTAGCAGGTGTGACATTACTTGCGTATTTGAAAGCCAAAAGAGGTAAATTAGAGGAAAACGTGTTTTGTAGGAGGCTGTTAATCAGAAAGGACCACTGGCTCCTTCAAACCCCAGGTGTTTTCACCCCGTGGACTGTGCCACCAGCAGAGACCTCCCAACCCCAGGGGTTCACGGCTGCCCACGAGGGCTGTTTGCCTCATTGGTTTTGGCAGCAGCTGACAGGCGTTTAACAAGGCAGCTTTCCCTCAGAAGGGCTCAGTTCCTACCGCCTTTTCCCCCAGCACAAGAGCGGATCACT
>NW_009194634.1:17963-21619 GCF_000690835.1 Fulmarus glacialis | reverse complement strand
AGCAGGAACTGGCACGGCTCCGTGGCTTATTCAGTATCCTACAAATCGCTGCTGAGCAAAGCGATTCTGGAGAAAGAGAGAGAATAACAGTCTGGAGCCATTCCTGCCCAGTGTCATAGCAAAGTTCATCAGCCGGGAGATTTCTTTTGTATCCAAAAAGAATAACCTTAATCTCTGTAACAGAAGAAAATTATTCTCTCTGTGTGGCAAGGTTTTACTATCACTCACGGTTGCTACTATACTTGCTCAAAAAATCTAAAAACACCTGAAAAAATGAGTCACAGAAGGTCCAAGACCTTCACAATGGAAATTGCTACAATGCATATAAAGGAATAAAAGGCACTTTCCAGGTCTACAAGTGGTTTCAGCCAACCACATTTGGGAGTAAATGTTAATGTTACAGGGGAGGGAGGGAATTAAGTATTTATAAGAAGTTAGGAAAAACTTATGTTGGCAAGGCATCAAGGGCGCAGGGGTCTGTCCTGGGCTACGCCACAGACCCACGCTGGTCCTTTAGCTTGGTTGTGTCACCTCTCATTTCTCCAGGTGTAGGACACAAAGAAAAAAAAGATCATACCTACCCTATTATTTAGTAATTCCTTGGAAGCTGGTAGTACAGATGTCATGTGCACAATCATGAGATATCTTTAATTCAGCAGCAGTGAATACAGGGGAGGGCAAAACAAAACCACCTTTTGTGTGGTGTGGCATGGAAACCATTCCTCGCTCCCTTCCCCTGGCACCGAGCAGGGCAGGGCACTGCCACCCCGCCTGGCTATCTGAGGATGTGGGTTGCCTATCGAATTATTTTCAAGAAGTAATCTTTTCAAAAGGTGAAGCTTACCTGAGAGGTGGGAAGGAGTGCTATTTATTATTGAAGTGACATAGAATTGGGAGTAAAAATCAGCACAGCAAAGCTGTATTTGAAGCCTGGTTTCATCAGCACTCTGCAGACAGGACCTTCCTGTGACATGATATGAAACATTCCTGCATACTCCTTAAAATACCCTTTTTCTGTTTTATGTGAGTTGAATTGCTAATTTTTCTTCTCTTCAATTCCCATCTCGACAGGTCTCTGCTGGCTTCTCAGCCTTCCAAGCAGAGCACGGCTGTCAGACAAAGCAAGCTGTGAGACAGAACCAAAATCCGCAGCCCGGAGGGTCCCCAGTGGGACGATAAGATGGGTTGAACCAGCAGTCAGCCAGTCGAGAGGTCTCCTTTTGTCCTGGGCACCAAGGTCCACGCCAACCTCGCCGTGCCACTCCTTCCAGGCACACATTTCAGCCCTGCTGTGTTTCCTTCCCCTTCTCCCAGTCTATTAGGTTTGGTTTGGGTTTTTACGGGGTGTCGGGGGGTGGAGGAGGGTTGTTGCTGAGTGAATCTGAGGCTGAGGGGAAATTCATCTTCCTACTAATTCCTGCTCATATTTCTAACTCAGTTGAATCTCCTAATTTACTGTCACCTCCACCTCTCATAACAGCTCCCTAATTGGGCATGAAATACCAGTGAAATGAACACCGGATTTTGGAGAGCCCAGAGCAAATACCTCCTCTGGTTTGTCATTGTCATTTATTTTTTGAACTTTCTTTCCCTCCCTTTAAGTCCTTGATTCAATCATCAGCTCTCACGACAGTTTCTTTGCAGTTCAGATGGCTACTCATTTTTCACACCAGATTTTGTGACACGCTATATCAAATACCTTACTGAAAGCTCAGAACTGCTTAATCGATTTCATTCCCATCATCCGTTAATTTAGTAATTCTATAAAAAAATAATCTAGCTTGGGTGGTATGATCTGTTCTTTGTAAATCTGCACAGATTTTTTTCTGGGGGTTTTCTGTCTCCCAGACATGGAGCTCTTTTCCTCAGTATTCCATTTCTGAACAACAGACTGATATTAGACTCACCAGAAGGCACGCTCTGACAGCTGTGGCAGGTAGGAAGATGTTGCAGGATCCTTCCAGTCATTTTGCTGCAGTATGGTGGGCATCGGTAGACTAGATTTTAAGACAAGTTACGACCTATAGCACATGGGGAACCTGGCAGTTTCAGTCCTATCATTGCAAGAATCCCAATTACTGCTTTCCCTCCCAACAGTTTTATACCTAAGTCCCCCTGAATGTTTTTGCCATCTCCTGAAATCCCAGAATCCATTTCACAGTGCACTACAGAGCCTTTGCTTTTAATCCCATAGGGTAACACTCAATGTTCCCAAACAGCAAAGCCTTTTTATATCTCTATCAAACTATCAGCAGACAGCAGTTTTTAACAGAAACCTTTTTAAGAGGAATTATTTCTCATTTCCTTCCACTGAGAACTGGAGTGTACCAGGACAGGATAAACATGGCAAACTTGTAAACAAATTAGATACTCTTACACATGTTGGTCAAGCAACTTCTCCAGCTTTATCTCCTAGGTGAGTAAAGCACTATAAAGCCTGATGGCGCAACTAAACAACAAACTGCTCCCAGGCTGCCGTTTCCAGTTCATCAGACGGGAACCTTTTCTGATCCTGGGCCCTTCGTTTCTCAGCCAGGGCATTAAGCAGCTGGGATGTTTCACACTCAAGCTTTAACTGGTGTTCGCCTGTCGTGATTGCATGTACTGTCCCTCAGTGCCGATCACTGGGCGACTTAACCTGCAGTGGGTGGTTGCTGAGCGTGGACAAAGATTTCTTTTCTTCTGGGAGCCCACAGAGAAACCACAGTGGGATTAATAATTTTCAAGCCCGGTTATTCAAGTGGCAGGTTTGAAACGCAATTGTTGAAGGGTGAGGGTTGTGTTTTACATTGGCATTCAAGAACAGGAGTTGATCACAACCTTTGCTTGTGGAAAAAAATAAGCCTGGGGCTTGGATCTTGCTCTGAACCCTGCTGGGTAAGGAATTAGCAAATCGAGGGACTCGGTGAGGTTTTCTTTAGTTTTATCAATAAGAAGATTAGAACAACTTGGCACCAGGTTAAACCACCAGTGTGGACTTACCAGCTCAAATCAGTGTTGGCCTGGGGACTGCCATGCTCCAGTCTCGGGAGTTTTACTGGCCTTATTTCCCTTCCCCATCATATTTTTCACTGAATGTTCCGATAGTCCAATTGCCATATGGTTTGCATTAGCTACATTTTTGCTTTACACAAGCCATCTTAAGTCTCTGTTAATGTGGATAATCAAGAACTGATTGCATGATGCCGTAGGGGACAGAAAAGGTTGAAAACAAATGGTCTGTAACACATACCTTATCCCCTCCTTTCCATTTGCTGTTTTCTGGTCCCAGTCCAGAAGTTTTTTCCTAGATGTTGTTGGGAACAGTCAGCTCCAAGAGCACCTCAGGCACAGCAGCTACAGCCTGGCAGAGCTTGAGGAGGAGGGAGAAGGGAGCGCTGAAAGAGGGAGGGAGGGGGAGAAGCAAATACGTGTATTTCTCAAGTCTTATAATAACTGAAAGAAGCTGGGCAAAAGGGTAGAAACTTCACTTCAACAGCTCTGTTAACATTTTTTTTTTCCAAAGGAAATTTTCCTCTACATCTTATTATGACAAGACCAGAGATGGTTCATATGTACTGCAGAGTCTGTGGTTGCAAATCACATTCGTGCTGAACAACCATTTTGATTTCTATATGCTGTCTCCTTGTCATACAGAGACACTATCGACACCTGCG
>NW_009194634.1:0-17953 GCF_000690835.1 Fulmarus glacialis | reverse complement strand
ATTCCAGAGATATTAACAAACCTCATTTAACCTCCCCACTCTCTGGTAGGAAGCTGTGATTTTTCAGTGTAAATAACAAAATGGACTATACACACTATTTTTGAAATCTGAGGACAGCGAGACCACGGAACTGGCTGATGCCTGACCTGATGTTTGCTATGACTTTCTGTAAAAGATCCCCATTGGGAGAGAGATTGAGAGCCCTCTTCCTGGGAGCGAGCCATCACAAACCACACACTTGCTCCCTCCTGCCAGCCAGCTTCTCAAAACTTGCTTTCTGAAGCTCCTGAATAGCACCGCTCTGCTTAATTGCACAGCCCATCACACACCATGACAGGGGGCACTACCTGTCCTTTATCCGTCTGCTTCCCCCGCACCTCCCCGGTGAGGTTAAGGCACGTCTGAAGGGCAACAGACGCACCCTCCTGAGCCTTGCGCGGGTCCCCACAGGGACAAAGAACATTTGCAGGCTAGGTTGAAGTATTTCGTTATTCCCTCTGGCCCCTCTTTCCTAGGCCATGGCCTCCACTGGGCTTTGCGCCCAAAGACAGAGTTTTTCTCAGGAAGGTACAGACAGCAATGCCTGGATTTTCCCTTTTTATGTCAGAATGGCTCAGGGCTTGAAATGATTAAAGGTGATTAGTCTGACCACTAAGGCATTTACCGCAAGCTTGCCAACTGGATCCCATCTGATTTTCGTCAAGAAAAACAAAGCAAACCACCATTTCGATGACTTAGAATGAGGTGCTGATTTATATTTATTTCAGTAGAAAATTTAAGCCTTTACGAAGAGGATAAAGTTCCACTGAGACTGAGTGACAGATCCTAACATAAGAAGCTTTAGCATTTTATTCATTTATAAGAGTGTATTTGTATTCACTGTAATGCGTGACAATTCCAAATAACCATCTTTTTTTTAATGTGCTTTTACTGAAACAGAAGAAATATGTTAACAGAAGCCTGTGTTCAGAAATCCAGTATTTGCAACATATTTTATGCAAATAGTTATCCTTCAGGGTCACTGTCTGGTCTGCAAAGGTGGGGAGAGAGCTCTTACAGTCTTGCTAGAGCGAGACACCGAACCCGCAACCGGAAAAAGGGGGGTTAAGTCCTGATTTCACCTCGGTGTAGCTGATACAATGCATTGACCTCAGTGCTGACAGGTTTAACTAGGTCTGCTGGCGTTAAAAAGTGTTTCCCTCGCAGCTGTACTAACACTACCGTTCTCCAAGCTTGCACCGTGCCTCCTGCTCCAGCCCTGCTCTACTGGTTCCTCCTGCTTTTCCGGTAGCTGTCCTGTGGTTTATGACTGAGTAAATATAAGGGACAAGTGTGAAAGGCTAAAATCTTTCATCCAGCTCTTCAGAGGTGAAGAGCTAATGTACTAACCAGCATCGCCACGGAGTAGAGGCATCTTGAGAAAAATGAACGGAAAACAGGAGGAAACCAACATTTTGAAAAATGACCCGTAACTTCAAGAGAGCATTAATCTCCCTACAGATAAATGCACTGAGGTTAGAGAACACTGGGGATGTTCAGTGATTCAGTGGGAGAACTTTTCAAAGGCAAAAATAGGAGTAATTGCCTCCCTGACTTCCATATTTATTGTTATTGGTTTTTTTGAGTATTTGTGTTTCAAAATTTCCTCTGCAGTACCTAAAGGAGATGATGACAGACACTACAGGAAAGCTTAAAATAGACATTTTAACTATAAGGACGTGAAAAAAAATAGAAACCAACTGCAAAAAACCAGCTACATCATCTTTTTTTTTTTTTTGTCTTAGATGCTGACTTAGATCTCCAAACTAAATATCTCCAAAAGTTGACTGCAGGATGACATTTCTGTTTTGCGGCAGCTCTTCAGGTTGTGACATTTATTGTTGCTGCTGTGTTTTTTATTCTGTACAAGGATAAAAACAACCCATTTCCATTCTTTACACAAAACGGAGCTGTGCCGAAGCGCCGGGTTTCAGTATCCAACGCCTGCGCCTGTGATTCCTGGCGATGACGGGGCTGCCCTGGGACACGGGGCTCTTCTCTCTTGCTTTTCAAGCCTTCAGAAAAAGCCTCGCTGAAACAGATGCCTTCCTGTAAAACATCTGACCGGTGAAGCAGCCTATTTCCCATATGATAAATGAACAGCACGTACAAACCAGCTCTAATGGGCAGGATACGGCTGAGCGGCTCGAAATTGGTATAAGAATAGGAACAAATGGAATGGACTGAGGGATAGGAAAAATGCCCATTTGCAGTGCATTTCTTGTCACAAGAGTAGAGATGGATTTCTCTAAGCACGGTGATATCCCCTCTTGCCCCAGTGGTAGCATTTTTGAAGAGGGTGTTGCCACTGCCATCTCTGATTCAATGGGAACAGAATGAAAATGACACCAAGCGTATTTAAAATTCGCATCCCAAATATTTTTTTTCTTTGCATATTTACACCGTTGATTGGCATTAGCATGCAGTCTGGTACCAGATGAAAGCACAGACTAAGTTCATCAAAGATAACAAGTAATTCTGAGTAATGACTAAATGGCATTCCCAGGTATCTACTTTTAAAAAAGGAAATGAATAGTTCTGGTTGTAATTACCAACTCGGGTTCCATATACAAAGCTAGCATTTATGAATATCGAACTAGGCCCTATTTGACTATGTTAGGTATGTGTCACTTTACTTTCCTAATGCAAAAAAAAAATATCACTAGTCATTATCACTAGAACTGTTTGTTAAAGTTGAAAGGAGATAAATCATTAATAGGGATGTCATTTATTCATTACGGTTAAAATATATATATATCCACTTGTCACTTTGATGAATCTAGTTTCTTGTCTCATCTCAGCTTATTGACATCACAGATGAAAAGAGCTTCCTTACTGCATTCCTGTTGGAGCTTAAAGCCTTTACAATGGTTTATTGATGAACTAGTATTTTGAAAATCAAGACTGCTGAGGCTTAAGATTGTAGTGACAATTACATGGTGTTTTGTTGCAAAGCTAACAATTTGCATGGGATTGATGATAGCTTGACATTAAGCAAATAAAGTATTATTATTGTAATTTAGTACAGAACTTTGTAGAAAACACTGCCTTGGACAAATGCACAGACGTCTACTACAGTGCTATGGTGTCTCTTTCATGCAAAAATTTAACCACTTAAATACCATTCAACTTGGCATTTGTAACTGCACGATGCAAATACAGAACTGTGGAGTCCTGTACACACTAAGGCATGTGAGTAACTTCTTCCAGGGGACTAGTTCTGCTGCAGATTATTTATCTGTATGAAGGAACCCACGCTTAGAGAACTGACCCTGGAAGACCTGCTATGAGTGTTTGCGGTACCACAAGCCTGAAAGATATTGTTGCTAGTCGAAGAGATTTTTCATATTTTTTTTAACCTAATTATTGCTGCCTCTGGTAATAGCTACAACCTCACTAGAAAACACCTAAAGACATTAATTGTACTGAATATATTTTGACAGAGCACTGCTTTTAAAAGAACATCTGAAAATCTTGGTACAACAACAGAGAAGACACTCTTCCTAACATACCCAGTACAAGGTGTCAGGCTTCGGGTGTCAGGTGTTCAAGGTAGGTCTAAAACACTAGATATGTCTGTCCTTGTATCTACTGATAGGAAAACAATTGTATCCAACACAAAAAATATTATGTGGCAAAGCAGGATAAAGCCTGGGAATTTTGAACCTCAGCTCTTACACCTGCAGCTCTTTCACCGATGAGGAATTTATGGTGTACAGCAGAAAACATTTGTTCTTTCTCGGGAGATGCACTTTGGGATTTGGTGCTACAGCCTCTTGGCTTTTGATATATATTCTTCAAAGTGATACTGGCAGTCTCACTCGGGGCTAATCTTTTATTTCTCCTAGCTGGATGAGTGCAAGAGAAAACCAGGAGGGCACTGCCCACTCCAGTGCTACTCACTCGAGAGCAGCCTGATGCTGACATGCATCTTCTTGGGACGTGCGGTTTGATGACTCGACGGTGTGTCGGCAGCCCGACCTTCAGTATTTCAACTCCTAACTGAAAATTAACAGTCCTGATGTCTGATCAGACTCAATCGTGTGAGGACGTACAGGCGCCCTCGGTTCCAATACAGGTCCAGCTGCACAAGCACTGGGAAGTCAAATTGTCCATTCGGTGTATCCCTTGAGCAAACATCTTCATCAGTATTAGCTTTGAATTACACCTTTCAGGTAAAATTGGGCATGTGCTGGTGGCACTCCTCAGCTTTAATAATGAGAAAAGAAAGGTCTCTGGTGCCCTGTCAGCTGCCTAGGAACACAAACTCCCCACATGGAGGGGGGGGGAAATGTTGCCTCTTCTGATGCTGATTAGCGGTGTGACATCTTCCCAGAGACTGCCAGATCTAAGAAAATATTATACACTTTGATAAACCACATGCACCTACATATCGCATTGGGGGCATGTATAGATTAATGATACAGATCTCACAAGATGAAATACATTGGCTGATGCTTTAATACCCTGAGAATATGATTCACTGCTGACTAAGGCAATAGATTTTTTTTTTTAAGAAGTGAGTATTTTTTGCAAACAGGTATCTGCCCCTCTCATCCCCACATTGTCTCTGAAAACAGTGAGGGCATCTCCATAATTTTCCTTCCTGTTGTTCTCTGTTGTGGCTTTACTTGTTGAGTCCTTGTTGATGCAATTTCTGTGTTCTGTATGAGCCACTGTTTTGTGCTTTATCACTTAAGGCTTTCAGGTATCATTAATTGAGCCACAGACTGTAAAGTTCACAATATAGCAGTGATACATCTGAACACCACAGAGGAAACTTACTGTGTTTTATTTTCATTTATACTGAATTCACTCAAATTGCTAACTTTTGCGCATGCACAGAGTATACTGTTACACTTCTATTTACAAGGCATTGCTATTGTTTTCATTATTAATATTCTATAGTTTAATCATAAAACAATTTTAAGAAGACATTTTTCCTCCATTTAAATATGCAAAGATTTGTGAATTTTAACCTAGAACAAGATCATGAGATTTCTACTGTGTTCTAGCTTTTTCCAGTTGTCTCCATGATACACCAACTGTAATGATAATTTGTCCTGCGCACCCCAAACCATCACTTGCTACAGAGCAATACAGCAGACTGCATGTTCCAACTGGCCAAGCCACTTTTGCCATTCTAAGTTTCAATAACAAACTGTTAAACAGAAATAAATGGAACGACATATGTAACATATTTATCATGTTCTTATCCTTATCCTTTATATATGAAAAAATCCACTGTTCTCGTAAATATATAGCAGTAAATATAAAAAAAAAATATATAGCAGTAGGCAAAAAAGTCCACATTAGGATTTACCAAAAATAAACACAGGAGAGGGCTGTAACATCTCAGAGGCACTGCCCGGTGCAACAACTCTGCTCCAGATCACACGATGCTGCTGCAGCCACTGTTCCCACTGCAGCCACACCGGGGCCTGCAAGCCCTTGTGCAACCTGTGCTGCACATTGGGTAGAAGACCCGGCTGGTTGCAAAGTGCTCCGTTGGGTTTTCTGCAGAAGCGAGTGTACATTTTCTTTTTTCTTATCCCCACTAGAGACACCAATTTCTTGCTTCTAGTCACACTCTGACAGCACTCTTCCTGGCGTTGCTGGGAGGGCTGGCATTGCTGGACCGGCAGTGTTTTCACGGCTGTGCCACCTAGTTCGGTTCCGAGCCAGGCAAATAGGAATAGAGCCTGATTCCCCAGTGTTTCCCATGGATGCACCGTTGATGCTGGATCGTCTGGGGCAGAAGCTGCTGAAAGTGGCTAGGTGTGAAAACCATGTTAAGTCCATAGGTGCAAAAGAAAAGAGAAGCTAACAAACTCAGCACAGACTGTCTTGCAAAGGGCTGGTGGAGAGTGAAGAATCTTGTTGCTTTTCTCCATGTTTGCTGAGGTATTTTCAGCAGGTACATGGCTATGACAGATAAGCGTACAAAGGGTGGAAGCAGAAGCAGGCATCCCAGGAGGAGTATAGAGTCTGTCTGATCGTGCAGAGATAGGGTTAGAAAAGCCAAGGCTGACTTGGAGTTGAGTCTGCCAAGGGTTGTGAAGGACAACAAGAAAGGATTCTACGAGTTCATAAACAGCAAAAGGAAGACCGAGGAAAACATGGGCCTGCTGCTGGATGCGGCAAGGGAACTGGTGACAAACGATACAGAGAAGGCTGAGGTACTCGATGCCTTCTTTGCCTCAGTCCTTACCAGAAAAACCGTTCTTCAGGAATCCCAGGCACCTGAGACCAGAGGGGAAGTCTGGGACAAGGAAGACTTACCCTGGTGGAGGAGAAACAGTTTAGGGAGCACTTAAACAAACTGGATGTATATAACTGCATGGTGCCTGACAGGCTGCACCCATGAGTGTTGAGGGAGCTGGCTGATATTGCAAGGACATTCTTGATTGTCTTTGAATGGTCATAGCAACTGGGAGAGGTTCCTGAAGACTGGAAGAGAGCAAATATCACTCCTATCTTCAAGAAGGCCAGAACAAAGATCCAGGGAACTACAGGCTAGTCAGCCTCACCTCAGTCTCTGGGAAGGTGATGGAGAAAATATTCCCAGAAAGCATCTCCAAATACATGAAGGACAAGAAGGTGATGGGGAGTAGTCAGCAAGGATTTACAAAGGGGAGAACATGCTTGACCAACCTGATAGCCTTCTACAACAGTATGACTAGCTTGGTGGACAAGAGGACAGCAGTGGACACTGTTTACTTTGACTTTAGTAAAGCCTTTGACATCAGCTTTGACAAGCTGACAAAATACGGGTTAGAAAAGTGGACAGTGAGGTGGATTAAAAGCTACCTGAATGACCAGATCCAGAGGGTTGTGATCTGTGGCCCAAAGTCCAGCTGGAGGCAAGTCACTAGTGGCACAAGGGCTCAATACTGGGGCCAATACTGTTCAACATCTTCATTAATGACCTCAACAATGGGACGGAGTACTCCCTCAGTAAGTTCACAGAAAATCAGGTAATACAAAACAGGGAGGAGTGGCTGATACACCAGATGGCTGTGCCACTGTTGAGGGACTTCGACAGGAGAACTGGGCAGACAGGAATCTCATAAAGTTCAACAAGGGGAAATGCAGTCGCACATATGGGGAGGAATAATCCCAGGCACCAGCACACACTGGGGGCAACTGGCTGGAAAGCAGCTTTGCCAAGAAAGACCTTGGGTTCCTGGTGGGTAACAAGCTGACCATGAGCCAGCAATGCACCCCTGTGGCAAAAAAGGCCAACAGTATCCTGGGCTGCATTAGGAGGAGTGTTGCCAGCAGGTAAGGTGATCCCTCCTCTGTATTCAGCACTGGTGAGACCACACGTGGAGTGCTGAGTCCACTTCTGGGCTCCCCAGTACAAGACAGATATGGACTTACTGGAGCAAGTCCAGCTAAGAGCCATTAAGATTATGAAGGGACTGCAGCATCTCTCATGAGGAAAGGCTGAGAGAGCTGGGACTGTTCATCCTGCAGAAGAGAAGGCTCAGGGGGATCTTATCAATTTATATAAATAACTTATGGGAAGGAGTGAAGAAGACAGAGCCACGTTCCTGTCAGTGGTGCCCAGTGACAGAACAAGAGGCAAAGGACACAAATTAAAACACATGAAATTCCATCTGAACACAAGAAAACACTTTTTTACTGTGAGGGTGGTCAAACACTGGAGCAGGTTGCCTGGAGGAATTGTGGAGTCTCCATCCATGGAGCTATTCAAAGCCTGACTGGACATGGTCCTGGGCAACCTGCTCTAGGTGGCCCTGCTTGAGCAGTGAGGTTGGACCAGATGGTCCCGTCTAACCTCAACCGTTCTGTGATTCTGTAACAATGGATATAACCTGCCTGGTCCCTCCCACAGATCTAGGGATCCCTTTTTGTTGTAATACCACCTAAAATGGGCCATTTTCATCAGATCAAGTTTTGCAGCAGATTGTAGCCGGAGGTTACCCTTCAGGGTGCTATAAGAGTAGCAGGGAAGAAATCAGCCGTGACTTCCAGTTTAACCCAGCCATTTCAGTGTCTAATACATCATCTCACTTGGTGTCGGTCAACAGACACATTCTATCCCATGATTTCACATGGGCAATCAAACAATTGTCACATTATAACAAATTAGGAGATCTCCACTAGCATTGTCTGTAACCTTATCTCACCCCTGTGAAAGATGATTTACCTGAAGGGCAGTAACAAAAGAGGCCAGCTCGGCAACCAGAGCCCTTTATGAGAAACCTGGACAGGGTTAGGGCTGAAGAACTGCAAGGCAGACCTTTTATCACAGTAATTTTGCCACACTGCTCCACAGGGAGCTGTAGAGAGGACTAGGGAGTCTCAGAGAGTAGACACTTCAGGATCTAAGTCTATAAGTCTATAAATACTTTCCCTGAACTAAAGTCCCCGTTCAGAACACCGCTGAACTTTAGGAAAGTCTAGATCCCATTTTATGCGGCTTAGGACCATTTCTTATTAGAACTGGGAAGACTAGATATAAATCTCTGTCCAAAACAGTAATCCTCTTATATTTCATTACTAGCACCACAAGCCTCTGTGAAGCGGTCTCTATCAGAACCATAATAACAATGGGTTGTGGCTAAGCTCTCTATCCCAAGTTCAGTCACAGCAAACCCACTAACACATTAAATCTGTGCCTGCCTTTGATTTATTAGTACTCCTTAAGCCTTTCCACAGTCAGGTACTGGGTCTGAGGTAGCAGCTAGCAGCTGAGAGGGAAGGAAAAAGAGATTCTAGCATCACATCTCTGCTATGCCTGACTATGGGAGCACTTCATTTCAGGACTTGTTACCTTAAAACGCTGCTGAAGATAGCTGAAACTCTTATTTTGCCTTGCTATGAATTGGATAGTGTATAACTCTTAGCTGGGAGCTGATAACTGACTACAAGCGCTCTTCTGCTCCACCTAGGGGAAAATTCAAACAGGTGAATTTAATCTGTTTGATTTTTGTCCTCACACAGAACAGAAGTACTCACAGGGTCAATTACTGAAGTGCAGTATCAGCCACGACTAACAGATGAGGAGCCCCTAAGGACAGTTTCTGACTTTCTCCTCTCGGTTCCACGTGTCCTGGTCTGCTCAGCAAGGATGGGGGACTCAGATGCTGAGCCTGTTTCTTTTGCCGCGTTCTTATATTTGTACTTAAGCTTCAAGGGGAGTTCAACTGGACTAGACTAGTCAAGATAAACTAGTTTCTTTGTCTTTTGGGTGTCCAGGGCATGAAATGTCCTGTGCTGGGACTGTGTAGACCTACCCAATGTCTCTCCAAAAATGGCCGCTGCCTTTAAAAGAACTGAAGTTTGTTTTAGCCTTTGCTACAGGCAGGGAAGTTCTGCTTTTTGACAATAACCTATGAGATAAAGGACAAAATTACAAAAGTTTGGTGCTTCATCTCTAGCAAAGTCAGTGCATACTTCTTGGGAGATGGCCTTTCCTAGTAGTCACTTCTTACTGTACCTGTTTAAGACTATTACTGCACACAAGTTGCGGTTGATACTTTTATTTGGTACGTATTTTCCACATGCATATTCTCTCCCCACACTTTTGCACACACGCAAATCTTTGTTTCCAACAAGCAAACCTGTACATTGGTCAAGTAATAGCTATGTACATGGATTTTGTAAATAAATGGAAGTTTGGGATATGCTTATCTTCCTTTCAGAAGAACAGTAGAGAAAAAAATAGTACAAAATAGGAACAAATGTTTCACTTTTTTCAATCGAAATTGGGTATAAATTATTTTGAAATTATTCTTCAGCTAAAAATGTGTATTGGGTTTGTGTGGCAAGGTTTTGGTAGCAGGGGGGGCTACAGGGGTGACTTCTGTGAGAAGCTGCTAGAAGCTTCCCCCATGTCCAATAGAGCCAATGCCAGCCGGCTCCAAGATGGACCCACCACAGACCCCAACGAACTTGCTGGCCAAGGCCAAGCCCATAAGCAATGGTGGTAGCACCTCTGGGATAACATATTTAAGAAGGGGGAAAAGTTGCTGGGCATCAGCAATTGCAGCCAGAGAGAGGAGTGAGAATGCGTGAGAGAAACACCTCTGCAGACACCGAGGTCAGTGAAGAAAGAGGGGAGGAGGTGCTCCAGGCACTGGAGCAGGGATTCCCCTGCAGCCCCTGGTGAAGACCCTGGTGAGGCAGGCTGTGCCCCTGCAGCACATGGAGGTCAACGATGGAGCAGATATCCACCTGCAGCCCATGGAGGACCCCACGCCGGAGCAGGTGGATGCACCCAAAGGAGGCTGCAACCCTGTGGGAAGCCCACGCTGGAGCAGGCTCCTGGCAGGACCTGTGGCCCTGTGAAGAGAGGAGCCCACGCTGGAGCAGGTCTGCTGGCAGGACTTGTGACCCTGTGGGGGACCCACGCTGAAGCAGGCTGTTCCTGAAGGACTGCACCCCGTGGAAGGGACCCACGCTGGAGCAGTTCGTGAAGAACTGCAGCCCATGGGAAGGACTCACCTTGGAGTAGTTCATGCAGGACTGTCTCCGTGGGAGGGACCCCACGCTGGAGCAGGGGAAGAGTGTGAGGAGTCCTCCCTGTGAGGAGGAAGGAGCCAAAGAGACAATGTGTGATGAACTGACCACGACCCCCATTCCCTGTCCCCCTGCACCGCTCAGGGGGAGGAGACAGAGAAATCGGGAGTGAAGTTGAGCCTGGGAAGAAGGGAGGGGTGGGGAGAAAGTGTTTTTAAGATTTGGTTTTATTTCTCATTACCCTACTCTGATTTGATTGGTAATAAATTAAACTAATTTCCCCAAGTCAAGTCTGTTTTGCCCATGATGGTAATTGGTGAGGGATCTCTCCCTGTCCTTATCTCGAACCACGAGCCTTTCATTATATTTTCTCTCCCCTGTCTGGCTGAGGAGGGGAGTGATAGAGCGGCTTTGGTGGGCACCTGGCGTCCAGCCAGGGTCAATGCACCACAAAATGCCATTGAGTTCTTATGCCATTGCACTCACCATCCACATTACAAATACACTGTTAACTTGTCCCAGGTGGGCATGGCTATTTACTGCCAAACCTTTAAGCGAGTGCTATTATATCCTCATTGCTTCCTGTAAGCAAATAACACCATGCAGGAAAAAAACAGTGATGCATTTGGTATTGTCAGGGTGGTTAAACTGTTTCTCCTCAGCTCCAACAGCACCGCACACAGGTCTGTGCCAGTGAACTTGCTTCCAGCCAGAGCTCAACAACTATTTTCAGAACCAGCGCTGGATTTTTTGACTATTTTTGTTGTTAGAGAGCCATCTTGTGGTGCATCTTATTAACAATAAATAATTTTTTAAAAAGTCTATTACAGCTCAGAAATTGCGGTCCACAAAGACTGGTGGTTTTGCATCTTCCATGTATCCGCTCTTCTCAAAGCTCCTTTTGAAATGGAAATAACCTAATCTCAAATTGCACTTCTGAGTCATAGCAATATTTGTTAGGGACTGGGGAAGAGGACATATTTCTCTTCGCTTTTTTAAAAAACTGAATTGAAAGGGTTTGGAGCGCAAACAAATAGCTACAATTTACAGTACAGATTTATTCCTTCCCTAACAACTGACGTATTGATCAAGGCAGGAGGCAGGTGGTCTAGCTTTATTAATGTGATATATATAGCTTTTTGCAGCCACAAGACTTATTAAATATTCTGGAAACCATTTAAATTCAAATAATACCTGTTGTTACTGGAGTTATGTAAAAAATTGATCTTTAAAAATAGCAAAAGCGCATACTGAAATGTCATTTGGGATGCTTGCAGGTTGCAAGAGTTTTCCAGTGGTAGGTGTATTTTACATCACACTTAAAATTCCTGTTTTCAAATCTATGGTTAACTGAAAGAGATAGACCCACCTGGACTAGAGTCAATAAAAAACTCAGAAACTGCTTCGAATTTTGGTCGATTTCCCTTCCACAAGATGCAAATCCTCATACAGTGCTAAATAGCAAAATAATGCAGCGTGCAAAATGTTAGTGAGCCTCTGAAGAACCACTGTTCAGAGGAAAAACAAAAAACAACTGTTTCCATAAAACAGAATGCCTCTATGCATTGAAAGTTTTCGCTCTGCAGCTTTGAATAAGACTCTAACAGTTTTTCATGTATGTATATAACTGTTCTCTTGTCCATTAGTAAGCTATAATTATCTATTGTCCTTTCATTGAAAGGAAAAAAGCACTGTGTAGCCAAAGATCATTACGGGTCCACCCTCTGCTATCAGTGAAAATGAAAAGGTAATTATAGAGGGTCTTTAGAATAGTATACAATGATTAACATCTTTTCTAAAAAATTCACGTTTAAATTTTAAAAAGCACAGTATTATGCAATTGCCTCTGCAGGACTTAGTTAATCTCCTTTACTCATCTTATCTGATATTTGTTCTAGGTGCACAATAGGCTTTCATTAAAAACATAAGGACCATTTAAGAATCAAATGGGGAATGGAAAGCACCAGGAAGAGGACCAACGATGGGGTGAACCCTGAAGAGAAACTCTGCTTTGGGACACGAACTAGAGAGCAGACAGATGTGATTCTCAGAACAACAGTGAATACTTTTAGCTCAGACTTTTTCTAACCAAGTAATGAACAGTCCACAAATGAAGTTATGAATGTGGGCTGCTGGTAGAAAGGCATTCTGCTTTCTTTCAAACTCCCTAAAAGTTAGAAGCCAATAATCCAAGCAGAGATAGCCACAGATGTCATCATGACATTGCTCTGTACCCTTCTGTATGCTTCAACAATATCTCCACATTTTTTTCATAGCATAGCTATGAAAAATGAAGACAGTATACTAGTAATGCTGTTACTATTGATATGTGTAGTGGCAAAGTCACTTTGCTGTTTCCCTTTGCTCCTTCTTCCTAAAACCTAGCATTAATGCTTGATTTTGAGATGATCACCTACAGTGAATTTTCAATTCTTCTTCGAGTCACTCATCTACCAAGACAAAGAGTAAGCAAGTCTACACAGTGCAATACAGACATACCTGAGGTGACCCCTAAAGATTTAATTTGAATACGAAGGGCAGCGTAGCCAAAACCACGTGCCAAGACTAAGTAGCCCCGCTGAAGAATACTCAGCGCTGGCTCAGATTTTGCTGTGCCCTGTAATGACTCCTAGTTATAGATGTGGCTCTTCTGAATCACGGTTCTTTGGACTGGGTAATTGCATTTAATTAGGTCACTAAGTCCTCTCTGTAAAGCAACTTGTATTCATTACCTACTTCCTGGTCGATCTTTATGTCATCTTCAAACCATCCAGGCAAAGATTCCGTATCATCATCTACACAATTGATTTTAAAAAGAGTGTTGAAGTACTTTAATGACCCCTTTGGAACCTGCTGGAGACACCCAGCTCTGTCAGCCTGGTATCAGTTGCATTTCAAGGCCTCTCAGTAATCCAGTTTTAAATTTATATGCTGTGCATGCTGGTTGTCCCACATGAATCACATCTTTTATTCAGAACGTGCAGGATTATATCAAACCCACTGGAGAAATCCAACACTACTGTATCAATACAGCCACCTTGTTCCATCAGATCCACCGTTCACTATTAAATAAACATAACAAGTTTATTTGGAAAGAGAAATCTACCTTCCATGAAATTACGCTGATTAACAGTTTAAGTTTATATTTTATTTTTAACAAAATTAACTGTTTTGTTACTTTGTATGGGATTTAAACAAATAAGTAGATCCCTGAGTTTCTCCTTCTCACTTTCTCTAGAACAATGCTGGAAACCTTCACTGGATTGTCTTCAGGTTTCCAAGATCATTTGAAAATTAGTGTTATTTAATATCATTTCAAGAAGAACTTTAATAGCATATAAATTATTGATATAAATATATTTAATTTTAGAAGATGCTACCAGATATTCCCCTTTCTACCTTCCTCAGGTAGAGTTCTACCCAGAAAATGAGACATTTGTTACGGTCATCTTATCACCACTGTCTTAAAGAAGCCAGCTTCACTACAAATAAAGGTCTACACCTTGTAACTTGGGCAACTGTGTGATCAGGCACAAGCCTCGCATTTACACACCAATCTCTGAACAGTGACATTCACTAAGCAGGTCCTTTGGTCAAACTTGCCATGTGTAACTGAAAATAACACTGTGAAGTAGCTGATGGGTTTTCAGGAATTTGGAATTTAAAGCTTTGACACCACACAGATGGTCACTGTTCATTTGGGCAGGCTCTGCCACCAGTATCTCTTCAGTACCCTAGACATGATTTAAAGCCGTTTTCTGGCAAATCTCCTGGAGAATGGAAAGATGCAAATAATTAGACTCTTTCTCAAATCATGTTGCTCTTTACTGCTGGGAAACAAAATGTGCACTACAACACAGTAGTGACATGGACCAGGCGAGCTTGACGGTTCCCACCTCCAGTACATACCATTTTTCTTTTGACCACATTGGTATAAATGTCACGCATCACTGCCAGTGTCAATAGTTGATGCCAAGTATCTTGCTCTGCAAAAGGAGAGAACATCTGCAGCAGAGAACACTGTGACTGTATGGCCCCAAACCTGGCAGTAGCTGTGAAAAACAAGGGTTTCGGAAACACGGATGGGAATGTCGTGCCTGTTCCACACAACTGGTAGCAGCCTGCACTTCTTTGCCAGCACTTAAAGTAAAGAATAGCCAAAGCAGTGACAGATGAGGCCTTGCTATACTGAAATTAGAGGTGAAAAAAAACCATCCTCCCATTAGCATAAACTGAGTTGGGATTTCCCACTGATAATTATAACATGGAGTGTTTTGATTCACGTTACATTTTCTGGATCATAACATCATTCTGGGATATATAATTTGCACCTTGCAATTAAAGAGAGGGAAACGAAAAGCTGAACATGTAGGGGTTTATGGTTTCTAAACTTTGCTTCAGAATCTTACCCATGCTTTTACCATTAGCCTGCTCCCTTGGGCATTCTGTCACCTGACTACATATTCCCTTAAGACAATCTTTACATGAGGTATTAATAGACAGATATTTTACAGAAGTGATTAATCTCTTCACCTAGGCTACTAATTTACCATATTTTATTGTTTACTTGAGCATTATTATTTTTTTCCAGACCTTGAAAACAATGTGGGTACAGCTTCATTCCTAGGGTCATTTTACTGACATGGAGAGAACAATTGTTCTCTTGCAATTTTTTATCGAAATCTTTGCAAAAACTTTTGATAATGCTCGGTCTGCCTTTCAACATTAGTTTCACATCTCTGTATTCTTCCTATTGAAAAAAATAGTCTATTAGAGTCAAAGGAAGAATAAAATGTCATCTTTTGTTCATTACAAAAGAGAACAATGGTATCAAACAGACGTAGCAGCAATAACACTGCTTTCTGCATACTGCACATTTTATTTCAGTAAGTTTCATTTATCATAATATGCTAATATTGACAGACTATCCATGCCCTTTACTTCTATTTCTTGTCCCGTGTTTATTTTCAAACCAGTCCATCTTCTAGAAGAATACAGATTTGTTCAGCACAGCAAAATCACAAAGGTTTCCAAGCTGTTTCATGCAGCCATGAGCTTCCACTTGTCTGCGGATAGGTGACTCACATGCTGTGACTGCTGTGGGCATTTCACTCTTAAGCACATTTACATCTATCATGGATAGGCTTGTTTAAAGCTAGAGATTTGTATTATTTCTTTCTATTATAACCATGCAGAAAAACTTTCTTCTTCTATCCCTGCCTGTCCTTAATCTGCAGTTGCATGTACAGAATTAGCAGGTAACGAAATATATTAGGAAGGCTTGAGTGTTAACTGTAAGAACCCAGCTCTTCACGTGTTATTTAAAAAACAATAGATGTCACATTTAAGATGATAATGAGCATCAGAGCTAAAGTCAGATTAGAAACTTTTAAGTGAACCTTAATTATATTTTTCAATTTTCAGTAATCGGCTGACAGTAAATCCCTCCTATGCCAGTCAGACCAGAATATGAGAGGGCTTTTTGTGTTTTACTTTCTTAAAACATTGGAAAGGCTTTTTGCAGGATTTTCTTAATACCTTTTATTTATCATGTCAGTAATTAAGGGCTCAAAACTAAGTGGCCAAGGAAATGCTTCTCCTAATTACACAACATAAGCCCCCTACCATATTTTAGCTTTATTCTCAGTTTTTCAGATTACATTGGGAAGCAAAAGGCCTCAAATTCAGTTTGATTCAGTTTGATGAATAATTCACATATTTCCTCTCACTCACTATAAGAGACTGTAAGGTTTGCTGCACTGACTAGGCAGCACCTAGTGGTCTTGAAATGCACAAACAGTTCAAGTTCTTAACAGTTTGAGTTCTTGAAATAAACATTTCATGAACTAAAAGCAAGTATTAGTTTCCACATGTGTAGGCGTGTGCATGAGCAGGCATGTGTGAGTACGTGTGTTTGCACGGGAGAGAAAACATTCAATTTCTGACTTGCTCTGAGATCTAGATCTTCATCTGGAGGGAATTTATCCTTTAGTATTTCACAGACAAATACAAGGAAGAAAACAAAATCTTGAGTTTTTAAAAGCCATTGGTTACAATGGAGCCAACCTATATAAAGACTCAGCATTTTACAAAAATTCTGCTATTCTTTATAGTGAGTGAAGTACTTGAATGCCTTCATGTAATTGCAAGCCTTCAATTTTAAATTCAAGGTGTCCAAGTTAATAATAATAATTAGCAATATTGATGATCAAACTCAGAGTTTATTTCTGTTTAAATGAATCAAAGATTTGAAAGCTATCCAACAAGTAAGTCTCTGGAATTGCTAGTAAAAGCATAGAATGAAAAGTAAGGAGGAAACTCGGTCAGTTAAGTTTATTATAACAACCTGAGCTCCATAAGATTGCATACCTTGAAGGTATGTTTCATGTTTTATCATATTACAGTAGTCAGAGATTATTGGATCTTTAGTTTTATTCTAAGAATTTGTTTGTATATCCATTTATCTGCAGGATTTATTTTTTGGTCTCTACTGAGTTTCCCACTTCAACAGCAAATATATTATATCTAAGTGTATTTGAAGCATCGCTAGAAACAGGACTGAGGTAAATATGCTTGCATCAGCAAAAACACTTTGTACGTTTTTTAGTGTTCTTCTGAAGTTTATTGGAAACTTCGATCAAAAAAAGAAAAAGTATGCACCAGTATAAATCCAGTCAATGAATACAGTCTCTGTTTCTGTTTTTGGGTTTCACTAAAGGCCATGGCCATGACCAAAAGAGTGGGAATTGCTTTGAACCAGAAGCTGCAGCAGCCACTCAAGCCACTCACTGCCCACGGCTGGACTTCTCTGTTCTCCCTCACTACATTCCACAGTTCTTCTGGAGTAAGCCAGCCAACATGGATGGACGGATGGATGGATGGGTGGGTGGGTGGAGTTTCGTATTTCTTAGACATGTACTGAAGCTTTCAAAACTGCCACCTTCTTTTACAATTAGTATCTTGTTACATTTAAAACAAATACAGAACTGGAAAGCTGAATGTAAAGCATGACTACAGAATTAAGGCCAAATATGAAGCCACTGTGTAACTCTGAAGACATTCCACTGAAGTCAATGAAGAGAAAGATGCTGCGCCTTTGTGATAGTAATTCTCTGTGAACTAAGGAATTCAGCAAAATATAATTCTAAGAGACCCTTTCATTGGGGATGGGGAGTTGGTTGCCTTCACAGAACAGACCAGAGTTCCTGTGGCAGACCTCACAAATCCATGGCAATAGCTAAAGGGTATTAGGTGTTGTCGCGAATGAGTGGTTTTGAGGCCACTTAAAGAATCACTGGCAAAGGTATCAGCAAAAAGTGACTTTAATAGAAATTTATAAAAGTGCGACTTAACAGAATTCGATGGCAAGGTTCACTCTACTACTCATTACATGTATTAAGCATACACAGGGAAAATCGTGTCA
>NW_009194633.1:0-2833 GCF_000690835.1 Fulmarus glacialis | reverse complement strand
ATATAATAATTACAGAGATAATTATAATTTCTACAATTATAGTTTATATTATATAATTAAGTAAGCCTAAAAGTCAGGAATAATAACTTAGCAGCAGAAGATAAGAAATCTACAAAATTCTGTGCAAGATTTGCAATACTTCCACATATCTCAAAAGGTGACACATGGAACCACTGTTTTACCTGACTGCATTGTTACTCAATCACTTAAATATTAGAGGTAACAATGTCACACACCCCCAAGTGAATTTGCAAATGTTAAGGTACTGCTTTTTTTTTTTTTTTTACAGTTGCTCTTATATATGAATTTTAAAATCCTATTACAGTATTATGCAAATTAGAACAATAGTAAAGATTATGTGAAGAGATGAACTGGGATTCATACACACTAGAAACAATCTACTGAGAAGGTGTTCTTATTCTATATTGATAATAATCAAATCCCAATAGTAATGAAAGAATTAAGTTTTATTCTGATGATAAATACCTTTTCTGACCAATAATCATTCAAATAGATTAATGCATGCAAATATTACTAAAGAAGGCTTAAGCACTTCAATATCAGAATTAGTCACCATTAAAGAATGTAGTTCAATTTTGAAGAGATATCTTCTTCAAAGAATTTTCAACTTGATTCCTTATGCAAGATAATACTTCCCTATAATTGTGGCTCTACATGGCAAAAGAAGAGCAAACCAAGCAGACAGCTGGAATGAATGCAAATAGAATTTAATGGGCAAGCTTCTACTGAAATGTTTACCTTAACATTTTTATTTTTAAAAAATATGTACATAAAATAACAACTGCAAGTAAGGGAGGAACAGCCTGGAATCTACAGGCTGAATATTGATATATTAGGTGACGCATGAAATTCAGAGAATCAGAAGGAAAAAGAAACATCGAGATCTGCAAAAAGCAGATCAAACCAAGGAGTGCATTTTTAAGTATTATATAAGTGAAAACACTAACAAAATAAAATTAGAAACTTTCAATGGCTTCCAAACCAATTAAACATTAAAGTTTACAGAGGCTGGTTTATTTTGGTGGGTGATCTAGAGGGGAATTTAACTCCTGGTTCCACCTACTAGCCCCAGAAGCAATTATGGAGTCCAAAAGTTCAACTTTGTTTCCAGGTCAGAGAGTTGCTAGCTCATGTCCTCTTGATAACATTTATTCGAGAAATCCAGCTCACTGACATCTGTTTCACAATAAAACCCACTAAAGCTGCCCTTGACCCTACCATTAGATGCCAACAAACGAATTTAAAAAAATTCAACAAACACGGAGAATAAACACCCATCACGTTCCTAGAGCAACTTCTCAAGTTACCCAATGGTTCTGGCAAAGTTCATACATGCTATTCTTGCCCCTGTGAACTATGGTTTTCATTCTCAGTATTAACTTGAACAAAATTCACTTTAGATACCATTCCACTATTTTCAGGATTTCTTCTCATTTCACAAAACCAAGAAATGCAATGGTATTCTGGCTGAAAGGCTAGCAGTCCTTCAGTCTATACTTATTGTTTCATTTATTACAAACACAAAAATTAAGGCTGTTTTTTCACCATAATAATTAATGCAAACAACCATATGGCTTATGAGTAAACTCTTCATTTAAACGATTCTTCAGATTTTCTAGAATGGCCGTGCCAATTCAAAACTACAACTGATCTGTTCTTGCTACTACTGGGCTTACACCTTTCAGGAGGCACCAGGGACCAGCACCACAGAGATTAAACAAGATAGTCCAGACTTTACACCTTGCTCACTTCCAGTTTAATGATCTCAACTGCTCTGGCTGTAATGTCTTTCTGATCCCTGTAAGACGTGCACAACGCCTAGAGGTAACTTTCAGTTAAACGTTTTTCCCCTTACACTTTCCTGACGCTTCCCCTTCTTTCCTGCTCTTGTATTCCCTGCTTTTCAGTTCTGTTTTAATTTCAAGTTCACTCTCATCCTCCTTTATCTGTTTGCCAAAAGGCACCTGAGAAATAAATCAGGTTGCCAATGTGCATCCATGTCCACAGTTCTGCCATAAAAATAGCAGTCATAGCAATTTTTAAAAATCCACAATAACTAATGAGTTTTTTAATTGTTCCCTGAGACTAAATTATTGGAACATGAGAGAGAACAAATTCAACTTTCTTGCCATCCCCCTTACAACCTGTTCTTGGCAACATTAACAGTGTGATGCAAGCAACATTTTTTTTAAGCCAAGTACGTTATTGATTATTGAGGTGACAGACAGTGCTTTTTCCTGCAGGTTGAGAAGCGTTCAAGCCTTCAGCTGTCAATGTCTCTACAGTTTATATGTAGTGTGGATATTCCCACTGTGATACAGAGTATCTGGTTATCTCAAAGACTCCAAGACTGTCATTAGTATTTAAACAGCAAAAAATAAATGCAGTAGCAGTTTAAGCAACAGCAAATGTTTAATATACAAAACAATATAAAAAAGCAACAGTGGCACTAGAAAAATATAAACAGAGATCTCGTAATAAAATTCCCCCAAGGCCTTAACAGAATCTACAGGAACATTACAAAATGACAAACTACAGATTACATGGTGAACCGTTCACGAAAGCATGAGATGGAGATGCACGCTGATCCATACAGACGTCTAAGGTAGCATTTTAAAGCTTTGCTTTTAATTTTGCCGCTAGAGCAACGACTTTATACAGTTCCAGAACGATTAGCATTTCTGCACTGACGTTAAAACATGTGACAAGGAAAAAAAAAAAAAAAAAACAAACCGCTGCGGCACTTGTGCTAGGAAATCCAACGCAAAACTTCCAAGGGGAAAAGCTCCCGCAAGTTTGGCGCAGCCCCCCC
>NW_009194632.1:450-1979 GCF_000690835.1 Fulmarus glacialis | reverse complement strand
TCTTTTCACACAAGCACCTGTATTGTAGTTCAGTAATTCAGCCACAGCTCTCCTGGATGAGATAAAAAATAACTGCCCTTTCTCTTGGGAGAACAGTAGTGCATCAAATGCAGAAGCAAACACAGAATGAAGACTTTCTTGTGCCGGAGAGTCCTGTATGTTAACATCCTGGGACTATTAACTGAGGCCACCATTAAGGAGAACTTGCATTGCTGCAGATGCCGCTTTTTTCCTCTTTTTAATATGCTTTTGTTACTTTCCATTTCTTGATGTGCAGTTATACCAGAGCTGATTTCCCTCACGCAGGCACAGCCTGTAGGGCCCGTGAAGCCCGCAGCCGTGGCACAACCCGGATCAGCTCCAGTCTCTGGCGCAGGGGAGGAGCTGAGCTGCCACAGCCCTGTGTGCTCCGCTGCAGCCCCAGCATCCCGCCACGCCCGGGCATGGGGGCTCCAGCTTGTTCCCGAATTCATATAATCCACTTCTAAAAGGAGCAGGAGTGTGTTCTTATGGAGAATTGTCATACTTGTTTTGAAGCAGGTTTTAGTCACTTGATAGGCCATAGATAAGAGCACAGAAGGATGCTCCAAGGGCTAAGGTTTATCTAGGATTCGAGAATTTTTAAACTATTGGGATGTATTCATGTCCAGGGAGAATAAAGACACCTGTAACTACTGTGACTTCCTCTACAGCTGATGGTATCACATAAAGGCAAATCCAGGTGCCTGCAAAAAAAAGCTAAGAGCAATAACAAGGAGACATTGCTTCTGATAACTGTTGATTATTGCCTGGTTCTAAAATACAAGTTCCTCCAAGCAACCGGGGCTATGGGGCTTTCCCACCTACTGAACAGCACCTACATCATGTGCATTTTATCATAGCAACGCTAGGCTTTGAAAGAGTTTGGATTTTGTGTTGGGAAGCTATGGGTGGTCTGTCTCATTTACCCAAAGTAGGTAAGCTGCAATAAGTCTGTCCCTTGCTTGAATGTTACAGCTATGAAAAGAAAACAGGCTGTACAGAGGCAAAGGAGAGAAATAAGTCAAGTGGTGCTTAGGTGGTATTTCTGACCCATTGCCTTCTGTGTGTTGGGTCGGTATTTGGGCGCGTGCGCAGAGGTCCTACTGGGGACAGGCTGGTATTTCTGACCCATTGCCTTCTGTGTGTCGGGTCGGTATTTGGGCGTGTGCGCAGAGGTCCTACTGGGGACAGGCCGTGCTGTCTGCAGCCGAATGGGGAGCTGGCAGTGGGTTTTGCAGCCTCCTTTCAACAAATACACACGTACAATTTCTGCTTGTGTTCAAAACTACATAGGTTAACATTAGGAAACGTGTAACAAGCTACGGTAGGATTGCTGACTTCCGCACTTCATGTGGAAGTGAAATGGAAGATTTGCTGGCATCTACAAAGGTTTAAGCCCTGACTGAGGGAAGCTGATAGTGAAAACTGCTATTATTGTACGGTGCATGGTATAAAGAAATAAAAGGCCAGGTTGTAGCTAGGCAAGTTTTTCTTTATTCCTTCAAAGC
>NW_009194632.1:0-415 GCF_000690835.1 Fulmarus glacialis | reverse complement strand
GGAAAGAGCAGGCTGCGTGCAGCTGTCGTGCCGTTTGCAGCTGGGTATGCAGCCAGCGCTCTGCAGGGAATACCCTGCAGAAGGTCTCTGCTTTGGATGGAGATCTCACCTTTCGAACCAAAGGGAAAACCCATTTGGCCAGCACAGCCTCTTGTGACAGACATTTTGCATGCCTGGCAGCTGAAAAAGCATAGTTTTTCCCGTGTCTGTCTCGTGATGGATCAGTTCCCTGATGCCATTCGCTGTGCTCAGCGTCTGGGCTCACTGTGGCGGGTGGGGCAGGGCAGGGCTGGGAGGCGGATGGTGAGAGACTTGCAAAACACTGCCACGAAATGTGGAAAAATGGCCTTTCAGCAGGGCTGGGATTTGGGACCAAGCTCGAATGAATCTTTATCAATGATCTGGACAAGGGGAT
>NW_009194631.1:40685-58230 GCF_000690835.1 Fulmarus glacialis | reverse complement strand
GTGGCCGCCGCTGCCGGTAAGTGATAATTAGCGGGAGCCTTAATCACCGCCCGCCGAAGTGCTGGGCGGTTAGTTCTTCTCTTCTGAAACAGGCAAGTCACGGCACTGGTTTTGTGTAGCAGGTTAAGTCCTATTTGAAGAAGCCTCTTAAATAAATTTTCATTCCAGCACTTTATGCTAAAGAGATGCAAAGTAACTTAGATTTCATTTTAGAGTTGCATGAAAGCGGTATCACGGTAATAAATGCATTTCAAAGAGCTTTAATGATTCCTTTTTTTGTTGTCGGTAGTTGTTCTTGGTAATTAATATATGACATATTCACCAGGACGTATGTTATTTTCTAGGGATGGAAGGAAGAAGTAAAAGAAGAAATGGGATGCTACCAGGTGATCTCTTCTGCCTTGGCTCATTTCCTTCCGCTGTGAAAACAGTAAGCTTCCTAACGCTAAGAGCAAGGGAGCAAGGAAAAAGTAGTTTAAACTATTTTAGTGAGTATTTTTACTCTCTCTGATAGAGAACCAGACTTTCTCTAACCCAGTATTGTTGTATTTATGTGGCTCTAATAGTAGAGCGGGACTGCACATGACCCTATAGTTAGAGGTCTGGGTGATTTTCGACAGTGTGGGGTACCCTGCTTCAACTCTTGGCTGCAGTGAATGGTTACGTAGTGGAGCTCAAATGGGTCAAACAGAAAGATTGGTCAGTATTTCTGTTTCAATTCAGGTAGAGCAGGGGCTACAAGTAAAATCCTCCTCTTTCATGAGTGGTACCCTAAGAACATGTCTTCTTTGTCGTAAGCTTTTGGTAATTGTTGAATCCATTCTCATTTGCCAGAGAAGTTATCTTAAGTCTTGAAATAGTCCCAGGATGGGAGAACTATTCCCTGCTTAACGCGAGGTCTGACAGCTGTCAGAGAACAGCCATCCTTGTTAATGCCGCATCTGTGCGATATAACCAAGAGAAAGTGCTAGACATGACTCCGGGATGGCTGGGCTGCATCAGCACGCATGGGAGTGCACGGTCTGGTGGAATTGAGGCTCTGCATGGCTCAGTCCTTTCTTTTAAAGGAGTGGAAACGTGGAGTCTTATCTTCTCGTTCCTTTTGACGTGGGTTTTGAAGGGAGTTGAAGACAGAATCTCTCAACTCCAAAAGAAGTCTTGCTCACAGAATCTGTGTGCTCTCGATGGCCACCGCTGTGTGGCAAATACACACACACACACACACTCTCTCACACTCACACACACTCTGTCTTAATGCTGGTTCTGGTCCTGTGAATGAGCCCAGTCACGGGAAAGTCCTATTTAGTGCCTTCCGGAGCGTGGATGGAAACGACGGCATATGGTTGCTCAGTGTTGTCAGGGTTTAGGAGCTCTTTGTGTACCTTGCAGCAGAGAGCGGGGGTCCTTCAGGTGCTGATAGGGTCTGGGGGGCAACTTTAGCACTTACCTTTTGGACTTAGATGCTTAAAGGTGCATTTAATACCTAACTCCAAAGTCTTGGAGCTTTAACATAGATCGTACACTTGTTTTCACTTGGAAATTCAGGTTAGGCTATTCTTCATGGCTTAAAGGAGTTACCGATGTGATAAGAAAAAAAAAATCTACAGCGGTGGTGATTCCCAGAATAAGGCTAGATGACCTTAAAGCTAACTATACAGGGTGAGAAATTGTGACTGGAATTGTTATTTGTGGCCACAATTGAAGGTATCGATAGCATTCTGAGCTATTTCGACTATCTTGTTTGTATCTTTTTACAATAACAAAATTTCCTATCAGCCTCTGGTCAGCAGGAGAGGAAATAGAAGTGAAGGCAACAGTGAGTTTTTAAAGCCTCTGTCTCACTAGTTTCCACTCGTTTAGGCTTCAGTGCTTATTAGAGCACAACGAGCATGTCCTCAGAGCTGAATCACCTTCTTGTTTTGTAGCCATTTCAACTTGACAAGAGTTTTCTTCTGAGACTGTGTTTATGTGTGAAATGGCTGTAGTGCAGGAAGGGAGAGGGAAATTGTGAAGACAGTGGATTCTGTGGTGGTCATTCACACCCTACGCAGGAGTGAGTTGCATGGCTTTGTGGATGCCGTAAGGGGAACTGGCTTCTCCTGGGGTAGTCTCTTAGTTTTGAGAGCATGCAACTGGGATGGGAGCTGTGGTTATAGGGTAAAAAAAATCTCAGTAGGTGGTATGGGGATCACAAAGATCTTTATTCCTCTTTTTTTTTTTTTATCATGAAAGAGACTTTGAGCTAAATTTTGTGTTCAGTGAAGAGCCGAGAGGTGGAGGAGGGAGCAACGTACCTGGGTAACATGTTCAAGAGGATCTTCCCAGATGAGCCTTTGGGTTGCTGTCCTATAACAACACTCTGGGTAGGAGAAGATGTTTGGAGATGTTGTGTTCATGGTAGTGTCATAGGTGTGACACAAGGAGAAGTTTGATGGTTGGTGCTTCTAGATGCTATAGAAGAGTCCAGGATAAATGTTTGTGGGTGTATGTCCTCCATCTGTGTGCAGAAGGGTTCACTGGTCAGAGATACGGTGATGCATAGTTTCTAACATGCTCTGGCTGGAGGGGGACCTTGGACACTGACAACTGAGTGTAGCATTTGAGACTTTATTTGACCACCTTCCCAGTGTGGCTGGCTTAGGAAGAAGTGTCCTTGACATTTGGAGAAGGGGATGGATGCGGAACTTGGCTGGCTAGCCTTGCTGGGCCCCCTCTCCAGCCAGTGAAGAGACATGGCTTCTGTGGGGGCAAATGGGAGCATAAGTCCCTGGGGGAATGTGTCTCTCCATTGGGGGCTGGAAGTCCAGGTAGATAATTCAAGAGCTCAAAGTTGGGTAGTTCGTATACATCCTCGCCTTCATCTGTTTGCAGTCACGTCCTGGCTCGTTTCAAGTTTGCTGCCTGTCCTCGACGTTGCTGTTTAATAGTATGGCTAAAGGAGTGAGGACAAGGCCAGGTTGGACGGGGCTTTGAGCAACCTGGTCTAGTGGAAGGTGTCCCTGCCCATGGCAGGGGGATTGGAACTAGGTGATCTTTAAAGTCCTTTCCAACCAAATCATTCGATGATTCTATGGTGGGAAGAGCAGGGTGCCTGTGAAGTCATGGAGGAGTCATTTTCACATGACTGAAAGACCTTTATCTCCCTTTTTCTGATTCTTTCCTACAGTCTGTGGGCTGTTTTTATTTTTCATTTGTTTATTAACGGTGATGGCCATTGGCATTTAAAACAGAAACAAGAAAACACCCACATTTCATATGACATTAAGCAAAAGCAATGATGCAGGGTTCATATATTTTAATAATGTTGGTTAAAGCAGTATATGTGCAAATTTCTTTATAAGCTATTGTGAATATTTATTTTTAAAACATTTTTCTTCATCCTAGCTACTTTACGATGGCTTTTATTTATTCTTCATCTATCACTGCGCTGGTGTTGAGCTTCTGCTTTTATTTCTAGAAAATCTAGTAGAGTGCTATTCTGTTTACTTGGAGAAAAGCAGTATATTTCTGACTAAGAGGCTGAAATAAAGCAATAAAGAGCCAGTGTCACAAATGTTCATAAAAGCAAGGTTTGTCAGCTGGGGCAAGAGTACTGCTGCTTTACTCCGTGTGTCTGAATTGTTAGTGTTAAGTCCTGGCTTAAGCCCTGGGGTTTGGATTAATACTCTGTTTCTGATGTTAGCTAGAATCTGGTGCCCTAGGAAGGCATGAGGCATGGTGTTGTGAGTAATTACTGAATAACCAGCCCAGAAGGATGGTTTTCCTTGGGTCTGTTGGACAAAGATTTACTTTTTATATTTTTTTTAAAAATTATCTTCTACTTTAAAACAGTATAATGGGGAATTTTTCACATTCAATGTAAATGACTTTCTGTTTTTACTCTTAACAGTGGGCTATAGGAACATCGTGTTTTGTGACAACTGATTTGGAGTTCAGTGATTCTTCCCCCCCCCCCCCCCCAAAAAAAAAAAAACCAAGACCTTCTCAGTTTATGGTAGTTTCATTATGTGCATTTTCTGTTTAAAGCAGAGTAGAGTGGCATCTTCTTTACCTTCTCTGTAGCTTTTCTTAATGTATATTTCTATTGTGTGCCCACTTACTTATTTCCTTTCATTTTGGCCTCTCGTTGCCATGTAATGTGTCAGCAAGCTTAAAATGGTTTCAAGAGACCATTTCTTAATGTGAAGACTCTCCAGGGCTGTCAGAAATAACTAACAATTAATGCAAGTACCGTTCTAATGCTTGTTTGGAGTTGAGTCACACTGATGCTTGTGGCATGAATTTGTAGTGCAGGGAAAACAGGCACCGTGTACTTGGTGCTAGACAGCTTCGGGTTTGAAGAACCATAAGGGAGATCTTAAGTGGGTGAAACCCAGGAGGAGGTAGTAAATAAAACAAGATTGAATGCTAATGGGTGTTTGGTATGAGAGAATTAAGCTGAGTAATCTGAGGAGGTGTTGAAGCAGAGGAAAACAAAAACAAAGTCAAATGTATGCTTGAGACCATATGTGAAGGTTGATGGTTATTTGGTTTGAAATGTATTACGAAAGCAAGCAGAGATGAACCTGTGGTTACAATTGAAAATAAAGCACCTAAAATGTGTCTGAGGCAAGGCAGAATAACAAACCTCTAATTTCCTTAAGCTGCATGAGATAAACAACTTGTAAATAAATTTGAAACAAGTTAGGGTTTTAAGGAACAGTAGCTTTTAAAAGTGAAAATTATTATGTTCACTTTATTTCTTGATTGCTTAGCTGAAGACAGATGGCTGGGTTTTGCTCTCCGAGATCGTAAAGCTGCATTATGTGAAGAGTGGGTTATTCTGAAATTAGGGGAGAGGCATAACCTACTGGTACAAAGCATAAGAGTTTCATAGTCTGGGAATGAGGGTGATAATGCAAATATTCAGGAAGCTGCTTTAACTTCTAGGCAGTGTTTTCAGAGAGAAATATAGACTCACTGCTACAACAGTGGAAGCCATGAAAACCACCAAGGCTGAGATAGAAAACCTGTGATTAATTTTGTTACCTTAATAGTCATGTGGTGGTCCGCACAAAGTGCTAGAGAATTTTAATTTCAAATGGATTGTTACTTTACTTGCATACTTTCTAGGTAATAAAGCTGAAATTATTTGTAACAGAGCTCAACTGAAGTAGATGGTTCTGTACCAGCAGAGGATTTGTTCTTCAGTTTTCCTGTTCTGTATTCATTAGAACATTTGGGAAACTCTTTATTTCCGTACTGTAATGCACTGGTTGTTTTGAGAGCTCATTCCGAAACAATGTGCTAATTGGCGCTGAAATAGTGCGGTGCATGTGGTGTCCCCTTGTGATTTGGAGTTATGGATGATCATATTTATTAGTGGCTTCAGAAATTAAACCTCTCATGCATGTTTTAACTGTGCTTCTGTAAGGACTGCATGAATAAATGCATCATATTTTGAAACATGGAGCTCAGAGAGATTGTTCTATGTTACAAGATTTCTGGGCATCTTAGACTTGCAGTGGAGCTTTCCTTGCAGGCTCTTGTACTCAAGTTTTTGGAGCACTAAGACTGGGTTGCAAAGATGCGATAGAAAGTACAATATATATCCTCGTGTAATCTTGCAGTAAACTAGGAAAAAATTAGGAACTTTTAATTGAAAAGCAAGATAGATACTTAGAAAGAAGAGTGCAGCGTGTAAACAGATGTCTGAAACTTATGAACTGAGTTGCATTTCACATAGTTTATCTGCACGTTCTGTTGCCAAGATGCTATGCTTTTGTATTGACACTGCTTCACTACATTGTTGAATTTTGGAAGAGGAGCTGGAAAGGGTTTGGACTTTTTATAGCTTAGTAAAGGACAGTGAGCACTTCAGCAGTTTGGAATTTAGATTGAAAATTTTAACTGGATGTTCCTGAGAAGCTCATCGGGGACACAAAATTGATTAAGACCTTCCTCCCTTCCCCCTTTACCCCCCCATTTAGGTTTCTGAATCAACTTGATTAGATGAACTACTCTGTTCTTAACTTTTCAGATTTGCTCAGACTGTCTCCAGAGTAAGGAAGATGATATTGCACTGGATTTCATTTGGTTCACGTCAGTGATTTCATGACTGCGAGAACGGGGAATGTGTCTTGTTTTCAAATTAAAGGTTACATTTTGGTGAGGTCTGACACTCCAGGAGCGATTTCTCCAGCAATTTCTACAGTGAGCAAAAGCCTAACGTGTGGTTGTGTGCCAAGATCGATGGTTTTTTTTGCTGAAACTCTCCTGCCTCGGGACTCACGCCATCTCTGGGCCGACTCTAACATGAGACACATCGCAGGTACAAAACCGGTGGGTAGTTAGATGTTTTACTGATGAATATTGATTCAATTATATCGTTTAACTATAATATCTGCAAATGGGAGTGAAGTGCAGAGTGAAAGAGGCATTATAGGCCTGTATCTGTGAAATGTAAATTAATTTGAACGATGTAGAGAACATTGGAGACTTCTGCCGTATTTTTGTGAGTGCTATATGTGCCTCATTTTAATTGCTTGATGCTATTCTGCCAAGCTGCATGAAATTAAATAAAAGGAAACTTACAATGGAACAAACAGGAAATGAAATAATAAGTGGAGTAAGATGCCTCTGGAGAGAATGGCGAGGGATTTGCGGTAGTATTTGAGAAGTTATTAGATGTGAGAGTCCCACCTGTGTGCTCTAGCAGCCTTGTTTTTCTCACACCCCTATAAAACTGCATCATGGAGAGGAGTGAAGGTGGGAAAGGCTGTATGCATGGGAAGCAGGGGCTGGAAGCAGAGGCTTTCAGAGTGGGATACAGAACGAGTGTTGTGTTATACCTCTTCCTTCCCTCACCACGGCACGTTTGGATTGGATGAGACATAACCACAACAAACAAAGAAACAATAATTTGTGAATATCTGACACAAAGTCTGGTTTCCAATAGCACGGTTCTCTCTTGAGCTATCCACCCAAGTTGATATCCATCATCCCCCACTCCCCAGTTGCCCTTATACTTCAGTACCTCTCATTTTCCTTCAACTCCCCACCATTACTTGCAGTCTCCCCACACATCCCTGAAACCAGTGAGCAGGACTCTGGCTCTTCCCCCCTGTATCCTTTGCGCCTTATGCCATAGGTGGTTGAGACTCTGTCAGGCTGCTCAGAATTTGGTAGAGGAGCACAAACTGTCAGGCTGCATGGTATGTTTTCAGCCATCGTTAGTCCAGGAGGAAGGCCAGTTTTGGCTAACTTGGTAGGTTGTGGGTAAACTCTTCATATTGTGCAAACATCATCAGCAATAAAGACTTGTCTGGGTTCCCTCTTTTGTAACGTGCAGGTGTTGCTATCATCGTTAGGGCTTCTTAAGCAGTTTCCTCTAGTGTTCCTTCACCTCTAGCCTTGCTATCAAAAATGGAAGCACTTGCATAGGCTAGTTATCATCACTTTTACTGTTACTCTGCCTAACCCTGGTCAAATGGGAGAAATTTGTCCCTTCATAAATGGGACTTTAGTATAAGTTGGAATTGTCTGCATTGCTCCTTCTAAAATGCATTGGCTTTGCAGTGCCACAGTTTGATTAAGGCGGTGTGTTCAGCGTGCTGCCAGGATTTGGAGTATACAGAGAGAACCACTCTGCTGGGTACCAGGCTGGCATATACTGTTAGTCAGTTTTCTGAACGCAATTGTATGTTAAGCCTTATGTTTACATCTTAGTCAAAGAGTCTCTCTCTTTTTTTTTTTTTTTTTTTTTTTTTCTTCCCCCTAATACAATGGAGTTGGCATTTCTGCTGACTGCAGCTCCCACTGGAGCTGATTGAGCTGGTATTTCTGTTCTGTAAGCCTCCCGTTTGTGGTTTCCATAAGTAGTTCTTGGTGCTGATCATGTTTTTTTCTGGCCTAAAATTTCATTTGTACCAGATAACCCTTCTTGAGTTTATCTAGTCTTTTCCGAAATTAAAAAGAAAGCCGTATCTGTGAAGTTTTCTTAATTCTAAATGGTCTCTGATATTTCTGCTAGAGTAAACATCTTTTGCTCTGCATGTAGTCTACTTTTTGGAGTGAGTTTAATATGGGACTCAAGGCATCAAAAACATTTGGCTTATTGAACTGTAAAATGGAAATACTCTCTTTCTATCAGGCCTACAAGCTCCCTCCTGGTAAGCTGTAGTGAACTCTTAAGCATTGGGATTGAAGTTTTTCATGCCAGCTGCCTTTTTTGTTTGTTGTCTCATCAAAACGTTTAGGGTTTTTGGGAAAAAGTGTATTGTTTTGTCACTTGCAAAAGCCCCTTCAACCACAGTGTCATGGGCTTTGCAGGGTAGGTTTGGCAGAAGTCTGCATTTTTAGAGGAAAATGGTTCTTTTGCTGCTTCTATTTAATTTTTGCCAAGTTTAGAAGTCTCTGAAAAATGTGTCAGTAATAAAATTCTGAACCCTTACCTGTCACCTCTGTGCAGTTAAACAGCGGATGTCCCATCCTCGCTGAGCAAGCAAGAATGTTGCATCCCAGGGTTATTGGGAGCTCTAACAGACCTTCCTGAGCAGTTCCCTATTGCTGCAGGCTGAGGTTAAATTGGATCCTGAAACAGAAAAGGGAGCTTCTGTTTCCAAAGCACCAAGTGACCACCAGGTTATTTAAATGCAGGAAAAATACAAGCCAGGCTGTATCGGGGGGGGAAGAGGGAAGAAATGAGACAGTAGGGATTTGGACATGGGCCCTGGTGACTCAGGGTGGGAGAGGGAGGGAGGTTGCCTTGGAAGATAGGAGCTTGACTGGAAGATGCTGTGGCTGCTGAGAGATATGTCTCTGAACCTCTTTTTTTAGGTCCTCAACCTTCATCCCCCTCTGGTTTCTATAAGGAGCTACACAAGCGTGAGAAAGGGATCCCTGTGAGAGCCTAAATTCTGTCTTTGGAGCAGGGGTTGGGTACCAGGTCTTGCACATCGATTTCTGCCTGTCTGCATAACATGAGCGCTGCCACTGCATTTGCACTTTGAGTTCTCTCACGCAGAGATAAGTGTCTGTTGGCACCGAGATGGAGAGAGTGTTTATACTTTTTGTCTGGTAAAATGTGTATCTTATTTGAGCTCTGATTATGTATATATTTTTACTCTCTTCTTGCATTGTTTTGGGAAAAGATGTTGTTATTAGTAGACATGCACCTGAGACATGATTTAAATAGGATGAAAGTTATCCAAAACAAGAATTGTCTTGAGGTTGGGTTTTTTTTTTTAATGCCTTCAAAGGCTTTTGATTAATGTTTTATGTGACTGAGTTTGTAGTGTGGGTTTTACCAGTTCCATACAGGAGGCAGCAAATACAAATGGCGTGATCTAAAAGCTCAGCCAGTCTAAATTCCCACAGAACTGCCGTGTTAGACACCAGTTTCACCGATTGCGCTCGAGGATCCTGCCGACCTGTTAAGCTCCACTGCTTTATCCACGGCTGCATCATTTCTAAGTGTGTTTGGTAAAGCCTTGAGGCTTTGCTGGGGCTTCTGTCAGGAACCATATGGGTACCTAACAAGCCATAGTCACTCTCCTGGAGGGTTTGCCATCTGAATTGAGAAAAGCACAGCAAGTAAGTGACACACATGAGCGGAGGCAAAAGAAGAGGCGAGAATGGGATGGTATGGTCAGATATGGCTTGGTTTGGTGTTGAAGTTGGTGGGCAGGGCCACCCTGTCACCGGGTTCAGTCTCTGCTAACACAGTCAGGCGCACCGTATATTCTTTTACGGGTGAGGCTTCTCCTCAGAAACAGCTTAGCTCCATCCCAGCGTCAGTCAAATGATTTCCTCTGGTTCCTTCTACTGAAAAGCTGCTCTAGAACCAAACTCTTTAGCAGTCAAACCCCCGTAATTTTGAGTTTAAATTTATTCGTGCCCATATTAACAAATGTCCCTGTAGTCCTCTTTGTCCTCTGGTTTGAAGGACTGTTCTTTCTCATCTTGGCTTAGACAAATCACGGTGTTTTCTACATGAAAAAGCAAGGCTTTTACCTCCTGAGCTGCTTTACAGTAGAGTTGTTGCTGCAAGCATGCCTCTGTAGATGCACCTGAAATACCTTTGGGCTCACTAGTTGACAGACTGTTAGCAGCGCAGTCACCACGGTGTAAAGGTCGGTGCCAGGTAACCAGGCTCATGCTCAAGAAATTTCTTGGGTGGAATTTGCTGTTTGTGCTGTGTGCTGTGCTACCAGCTGCAGCCAGGATTTTGAGGAGGCTGAAGAGTCCATATTCCTGTGTTTGTTTTTCCACGGTAGGCTGACCAGAATCATTCACGCTGTCCATAATTAAAGCACTCCGTGTGTCTGGACGATGTTGCCGATGGCATCCTGTTGCCGCCTGTGACATAGTGTTTGGTTTTCGTCTGCCTGTATTTGTCAAGTGGCTTTAAGAGGATCCCAACCTGCTGAATAGATGGGGGGGCTGCTCCTTTGTGGGGAGCTGTGGTCATGCCCAGGCAGAGGAGCTTCTCTGTGAGCAGGGAGGGAAGTCTGAAGCCGAGACAGAAAAAGACTGTAGTGGGGAGCACGGAGAGTAGTGGCCTCCAAGAGGACTGCATAGAGTTTTTTGCGATTCAGAAAGCTCCTGAATAATCGAGTCAGGAAGCAGAGACCTGCCCTTGGAGGTGTTCAGTGGGCAAGGGGAACCCAGGGCATAGTCCCTTCTTAATTCTGTTGTCTGTCCTACTCAATTTGAGTATTCTAGGTTTTTTTCTGATAGAACCTAGCTTTCTTGAGCTTGAAGACCTAAGTCTGCTGCAGAAAACTTGTGGTCTTCTTTAGAAGGCTCAGTATAATGTGATGCACCTCAAAGCTCTGGCCAACCTCAAGGCCCTTCTCCAAAACAGTTCTGAAAGCATCATCAGTTGCATTTCCCTGTTCTTGTGGCTGCACTTTCCTGGTCCCAAGATGGTGCCGTGCTGATAGTTTGGAATCATCCTGCACTGTAGCAATTCTTACAGGCCCTGCATCTTGCACTGTTAAACCTTATCTTGTGTTCATTGTCATGCTTTTCTTCCTTTCTGATGCTCAGCTCCATGTCCTGGCAGATCAGTCTGAAGGAGCTTCCTTAGTAAGGAGCTTTCTGCCTGGTACTTTCCACTTACTCGTTTCTCCTAAAGTAGTTTATCCGATTTATACATCTTAAACTTTTGCTGACTTTTTCCACTTTTTCCAGTTTAGCCTTTGTAGTGCTTTGGCAAATGATTTATTAGAATCCAGATAGATTACATTCACAACATTTTTGTGGGAATAAAATAGAAAAGAAAGATTTTGGACTAGTGTGACATGATCTGTCTTCTGTAATTCATTTGATTTCCTTTGTTTTCCATTCTTTCCTCAAGATTTGTGTGTTATCTGTAGATGACTGATCTGTCTGTACTACCAAAATGACTTTTTTCCCTTTGTCTTTCCTTTCAAGTATAGGCACCATTTTTGGTTTTCTTCAGTCATGTGGTACTCCCTCATTTGATGGATTTATTTAATATCCATGCTATCAGACTTGCAATTTCATGTACCAGTTCTTTCGGTGTTCTGTGATTAAGATTGTTCTGCCACCCAGACTTGACAGCAATAAGCTCTTTGGATTTTGCTTCCATCTCAGTAATTTCTATCTCTGAGAACTCATTCTTATTAGCTGTCGTGTGTCTGGTCCACTGTTCAGCATCAGTTTGTTTTTTTGGAAATGAGTGGAGATAGTAGTTTGTTTTGGGAGCTGTGCGTACATTTCACGTGAGGTGTACCCTACTCCAGTCAAGAACTTCAAGCTTCTTTCATGTGCTGGGTGGTGGGTTTTTTGGGTGGGTGTTTTTGTTTTTGTTCTTTTTTGTTTGTTTGTTTTTAATTAAAATGTGGCTAAAGGACTGTCTCATGCTCCATATTCTCTTTACAGTCTGGTTCATTTTCAGCAATAGTGCCATCATCTCTGTATCTCATGAACTCTGAGGACATAAGTGCTTGTGAGTTTTAGGACAGCAGAAGGAATTCAGCAGTTACCCTCTTCCATGTGAGATCTCTTTTTACTGTCTCTCCTTCACTTGAAGTAAGTACCCAGTTGGGGCTGGACCTTTCTCTTACAAGACTTTATTCCTTTGGGGTAGAGGCTGATTTAATAGCTCTGGCACTGCTTCCTTCAAGAAATTCAGCTTCACTGCACACGCGTCATGGAGGGTCTTTGCTTGTTTAATGTGTTTGTGGAAGTAAAAAAAATGATTGTGGGAGAGCAGAAGGATGATGTGGGTTGTCTTGCAAATAACAAAGAACACAATGAGAGCAAGTGCATGCACCTCTGTAACAAGTACGATGGACTGCAGATAGATCTTTTCATTAATCTGAAGCTAGATACTTCTTTTAGCCTTTTGTGACCTACTTTGGAAGAGGCCCAATATTTCTGAAATACTCCAGGGCAGCTCCATTGCCAGTGGAGCAGATCACAAAATAAACCCCAGAATTTTAAAGTGGAAGAATTTGAATGCATTGATCTATCTTTCTGGGGTTTTTTAGAAGTCTAGCAATTAGAGGCTTTGCAGACTTTCAATGTCAGCTTTTTCTTTCTGAAGAAAGTTCACACGCAAAGGATGATCTGATCTTGAAGTGGGTGCAGACGCAGTATGCTTTTTCAAAAATTTTAGCCAGCTCTAATTGCTCCATGCCAAGGACCTAGCTATACAGCGAGTCCTGAATTAATCTAAACTGCACCAGTCTAACCCTGTGTGGACAATTCATGAACGCTTTGTTACTTTCTGCAGGCAGATTAAAACCACAAAGCAGCAGGGAGGTGTTTTTAGTTTTCATCCGGTGTTTCTGTGGAAACGCAGAAATTAAGAAAGGGTACCTCGTTTAAAAGGGCACAGAAACAACTGCATGTGGGATGCTGCAGTTGCTAACTTTACTCAAAGGTCCATGTCTGCTGCCATGTGTAAGATGTATTCATGGTGAACCATCCACCCAACAAACTGCAGCACTCTGGAAGCTGAGGAAGAGGACGAGGGCTTTACTGTACTAGCCTGATCATAAGTCAGCTCTCCAGCCTGGTTCGGTGTTTTCAGCATCATGCAGTCCTGCCAATTGGCCGCTCTCCTCCTCCAGAGAGGGACAGAGGAAGATACAGAAGTGGAGGTGAGCAGTTACTGTTCACTGTCAGAGGAGGTTGGGAAAGTAGGAATAAGGAGATAGTGCTGAGCGGTGGGAGGAAGATGACCACATCTTGTGTCCTGGCGCAGGAATACAATCGGATTCCAGCTATCGGTGTGTGATCAGACTACAAAAGAAGATGGCAGAGCTGGCCTTGTGAAGAACCTGCTCAGTTCTGGCAGGATTTCGTAGCTCCACTGCTGTGAGATTCAGGCTGAACTATGCTGTTCCCGAGTCATCTCAGCAGTACTGCTGTTTCTAGACATTGTCTGACCTTGTGAGCCCTGGTAGGGCCAGGTCGGGTCCATGAAGAACTGCTTGGGTTTCTAGGGAGTTTATCAGGTTGGAGCACTAGACCTGAAATGAGTCCAGATTTTCATGCTATGCTAATGCTGAGTTAGCCACTCTTCCCAGGACTGGAGTGCTGAAGGATTCAATGCAGATCCACCTGTGTCTTTGCAGACATCACTATGGGCCTGTTAGGGCCAAATCAGGGCAGGAGGCGAGTCCCTGTGAACCAGAGCTGACTCCACGTGGATTGTGGTTTTGCTCAGAAAGCCACACCTTTTTCCATAATACCTTATCATTAAGGTTTGGGTACCCTAACCTCAATTTTACTGGAGAAAATGGAGATTAGTTCCAAAAGTAACTGACTGGGGAAAGCAGTGTTCCCTGACCGAAGTGCACACACTGTAAAACAAAGGCAAGTTGGAGCTGCATCTGCAGTAGATGACTGTTTTGTCTTACCAAGACTTCTGTGTATGTGTGTGTGTGATGTTTTTTTTAGATGACATTCGATATGTTTATGGAAGAAGTCTTCTGATAGGTAGAGGTGAGCCTATAGCAAGAGTTTTCAGACACGTGTTTTTAGCGGTCTGTTTTCTTAGTATTCAGGAAAGGATAGATGTATGATTATGTGTATGTTATGTACCGTGATCATGTTATACAAATGCTAGGTAGGCTTCAAGCGTTGTGCAGCTTGCTTACTGGGAGCCAGCAGAACTTAATGGAATTTTTCCTTTTTTCACTATAGATGCAATCTGCTTTCTTTCTACCTTCAGGATCATCTGAGAAAGCAAATCTAACTAGCTCCCCACTATTGCAGGTCCTCCATGCCCATTGACAGTCCCCTTGATCTCTGACTCTCCCTGTTTCACACCAGATTTGTGTCTTCCATTGTTCTGCTCTACAACTGGAGATTGTTGTAGGGTGTCAGGAAGTTTTACGTCTGTGGTAAATGTGAGCATGAAGAATAGATGATTTGTGGATGCAGAAAGAATGCAGTTACTTGTTTTCTGTTTGAGTATCAAAACACAGTCAGCCTGTAATATACACTGGAGGCATACCCCTTTAAGCATGAGTTGAAGTCCTTGCTAAATTTTTACATTTGCTTTCTTCTATTCTGTCCGTATTGCCTCAGCTTCATGTGGACTGAATTTTAGCCACTCTGCTTAGCCAAAACTGTAAAAGCAATTAGCTGTTCCTCTGGATGGTCAGGCATGTAGGAGAGAGCACGATGAGAAGTTGCCACTGAGGGTGTTGTAGCACACACCGTCTTTGTGTGTGCGTTGACAGAAGTGGATGTCCTGGAAGAACTTTCCCTGTAAGAGCTCTCAGCTGAAAATGTTTCCTTTACAGGTGCCTGTAACTGTCTCTTGCTGGGAAGAGAGAGAAGTGAAGCAACTGCAATTCTGTCAATTTTAGAGACTTAAAGCATGGAGGACAACTACTAGATTTTATAACCTGTATAGTTGGGTGTGGGTTTATTTCCACACACACCCACCCCATCCCTCCTCCCCCCGTTGGTGGGAGGAAATGGTGGAACAGTTTTGTGAAGACTACTTGTGCTTAGTTTCTGGAGTGGCACTGGATTTAATAAAAACCTTATCGGAAATCGTGCAGTTTAATAGAGCTGTGAGGTGGATTACATAAATGGTATTTGAAAGGCTGGAGAGGGTGACCAGCAATGTTTCCTCTCTTTCATTAAAGAAGAATCAACAGCAGGATGCAGAACTTAGTGTTTTGCGATTCAGAAGTTTCAGGCTATGGTAGCAAATTAGAACATCAAATTACAGCAGTACTTTGATTTAAAAAACAAAACAAAAAACCCCACCCAAACCATATGGAAAGATGGTACTGTAGGATATTATAATTTCCTTTATCTGAAAATATCACTTTGATATATAAATGGTATCATTTATGAATGAGAAGCTGCCAAGTTGTATTTATATTAGTATGAGAATTCCATTTCTCTTCCAGTTTTGTTTACTGGAGGCCATCGCAGTTTGTACAAGCAGCTATGTGTGTGTGATAACGACTAATAGGGTGGCCGTTACTGGTATACATATATTGAATCTCTTAAAGCTATTAGTTTAAATGCTTTTGGTTTATTATTAAAAATGTAGAATTAGATTCTTGCATAAATAGATAAAAAACATAACCTCAAGGACATAAAATATTTTATAACATATTAGAAACTTATGGATGCTTAAACTAAAACTATGTTTGCAAACAAGTTTTTTAAAATCTGATTAGCTCTTAGTTGAAGTCTCTTCTGTAATGTTTGGATTGCCAGAGACCACAGGGAATACCTCTTTCCGTTGTAATTAAAATTGAACTGGGGCATGTTTATGTCACATCTTTGAAAGCCCTTCTTTGAAAGCATGCAAGAGAGCCCCCTTCAGCAAGGGAAATGCTGTAGGCAAATGTAGTGTATATTGATACAGGAATCTGTTTTTTCACGAAGAGTGCTTAGAGACCAAAGTTTGACAACAGCAGAGATGATAAATGAAATGACAATTTCTTAGGCAAATGCACTAACCTAAAATCTATATAATTGATCATGACATGAGCACAATAAAATAAAGGTTAAGAATCACAAAATCTCATCAACCAAAAGCTCTGAATTGGTTGGAGGGAAAGGGGTTGTGTGGAGCAGAGCGGATAATTATTCAGACGCCTGTGATCTCTCCAGCACAAACTCTGTTCTGTGCTGCCATTGAGGTCAGCATTGCTTCGCCTTTTGCAGTCTCACTGCTGTAAATGCAATTGAGAAATCGTCGGTATATGGTGAAGGTGACCCGGTTTTAAGTTCAGGAAGCCATCCCCCCATCCCTAAGAGCTAAAATGAAGCGGTTTTCTTTCTTTCTAGTTCTATTTTGAGAGAGCAGAATCCGTCCTGCTGCCCCTTAACATTCCCTGAGCTCTGCATTGCTGTCGCAAGGGTTGTTTTCCTCTCTTGCCCCACTCTGTAATTCCTTGTGGGTGATGCCACGACATTTAACTTCTGCCCGAGATTTGAGAGTCTGGGTATACGGTTCAGTCTTGGTTGCTTTCCAAAAACTTTGTGGTGTTGCACCTGGATGCTGTTCGGCATTGCATGGGGAGTCCCTGGAGGGTTTTGAGGGTGGGGGGCTGCAGTGGTGGCCTCTGTGAGAAGAGGCCAGGGGCTGCCCTGTGCTGGACACGGCCAGCTCCAGTGGACCCACCACAGGAACAGCTGAGCCCATCAGCCACAGGTGTTGCACCTCTGTAAAAACCTATTTGAAAAAGGGGCAAAAAGTGCCAGACAGAGAGAGGAAGAGGGAAAAAGTGTAACAAACAGCAGAAGGAAACGGAGGTCAGAGAAGAAGAAGGAGGAGGAGGAGGAGATGCTTCATGGTGCCTGAGCAGATACTCACTGCAGCCTAAGGAGGAGCCCACACTGGAGAAACTTTTCCTGAAGGACGGCAGCCTTTGGGGAGAGCCCTCGCCAGAGCAGGGGCAACGAGTGAGAGGGAAGGGGCGGCGGAGAGGAACCGCTGTGTACTGACTGTAATGCCCCCGTCCCCCTGTTTGCCCTGTGCCGCTCAGGGGTGGAGGAGTCTGGAGGAGTGGAGTCGAGTCTGGGAGGGAAGAGAGGAAGGATGTTGCTTTAATGTTTGTCTGTGTTTCTGTTGGCAATAAATTAAATTAATTTTCCCCATGTTGAATCTGTCTTGCCTGTGAAGGTAATTGATAAGCAACATCTCTGCCTTTAGCTCCACGCGCAAGCTTCCACATCCTATTTTCTTCCCCTGTCCCACTGAGGATGAGTAGGAGTAAGCAAGCGGCTGGGTGGGCATTTGGCTGTTTGCCAGGGTTAACCCACCACAAGCATTAAAGTTCTGGAGGAAGAGGCAGATACTGGTCTGCCTTCTTATGCAAGAAACTTTAGCTGTATATTATACCACTTTTTGCATGGTAGGAACAATTATTCTGTGAAAAACAACAGCAGCAGAGATCTGGTTGAATTCTTTAAAAATGATAGTATGAAATAGTCTTGTGCTGTTTTTAATGTCAATACATTTTTGTTTTATCTGGAATTTTGCTTAATCTGGATTATCTCTCATCTTCCCCCGTTACTGTGGGTAGTTGAGAATTCCGCCCACGGCCAG
>NW_009194631.1:29763-40654 GCF_000690835.1 Fulmarus glacialis | reverse complement strand
GGGGGGGGGGGGGAGCCGCAGACCGGCACTGCTGCCACATCGCTGGGGCAGGGACCGAAGGCCCCAGGGGCTGACATGGGGCCCTGGGACCTGGGCAGGGTGGGGGGAGCTCTAGGGGGCTGGGCAGGGACAGTCAGGGGTGGAGTTGCCCTTCGGGTCCTGACAAAGCCTGTCTAATATTTTGTGGATGTTTGTGAAAAAGACTTAGAGCAGTTTGAAAACAATAATTCTATTGTAAAGTTGCACTGACTTCAGTGAGCTTATGGATGGCATTAACTCTACTAGTATCTGTTTGCATGATTTGGACTTTGATTTTAAGAGGTATCTCTCATAAGTTCAGTATAAAGCAGGGTGAGACATTAGGGGTGTTTGCAACATGAAACAGATGGCTATTTCTTTGGAGGAAGCTAGTCAGAGAATTGCAACTCTGTCTAATTAAGCAGTTGACAAGTTGTGTCATCTTTTCTGAGCAGTCTGCAGCAAAATTTAAAACCCTAATCCTGGAAATAGTTAATTATAAGCATCATTTTGGCCATGCAATTTGCTTCATTGAACTGAATGGGTTCTCTCCAGTGATCAGTCACACGCGCTGAAGTGTTTCCAGGATTTGCATCTTTAATCTGTAAAGATTTAGAGTAAGGTTTTTCGAGCTCAGGCGTGTCAAAGCTCAGGGAGTCTATTCTGTTGACTTTCTGTGACACTGAAGGCCCTAAAGCCACAGTCCTGGGAAATATGTAGACACTTACTTCACCACCACAGACCTCAGCAGCCTAAGCCCACTTTGGTACTGGTATCTGGACAGTGCACCACAGTGGGTTATTAAGTGTTCAACTGCTGAGGTTCTACTCTTAATTGCTGAATGTGCGGGTTTTTTAAAAGTATTTTTGTTTCTAGCAGGACTTTCGGAGACACCAGGACAGGTCAGCTGTCTAGCCACCAGGTATTTGAAAGGACGATAGACATTTCAATTACTAAAAATGCTTTTAATATCTACCAGGTGCCTCTACATCTTGTAAGCTCAGTTAAGAGTTTGAAATGAGATTAAGCCCAGGGAACTTCCAGCGTTTTGGGGAGATTTGACTTTGATAAAGATTTTGAAACATCCCTGAAAATGTTTGTTGAGGCAGAAGAAGGGTTGCTTCAGTTTTGAGCAAGGGAAGGTTGTTTGCTTATAGCAGGAAGCAGTTATGGCATAGAAGAAGGATGAAAAGTACATGAACTTGTCTTTTCTGTTCTTCTTTGCCTTTGAAAAGCATAGGTGTATCCATTAAAATACATCAGGTTTTATCTTCCTCATTTTGAAATCTACGAATATAAAGTAGCGGCACTGAAAACTTTTGCTCCTAGTTTCGATTCTGGAAATACTTATTTGAAGGACCGTGTACTTGTACCTATTTCTCCTTCGTGTTGCTGAGGACAGAATGACAGTAACACTTAATATTTTCTATCCACATGAGGCAACTTCATCATTTCTCTCTCTCATATTATGGATGATAGTAATGAGTAAAGTGGAGGTTGAGGTTTGCTGAATTAGAAAGCATAGCTGTTTGAGTTTGTTGATCTGATTTGTAGTGGATCAAAAAAGGGCCATTTCTCATTATTTTGTGCTTTCCTAGATGGCATATTCTGGTAGAGTTGAAATGTGCTATTAGTATAAGAAGTATGGAGAAAGCCATAAGGTTTTCGGTCCTCTGGCAGTATGTGTAAAATAAAAATGAACCATTAAAATTAGCATGCGGTGGTATTTATTCTAATCTATGTAAAGGTTTTGTTTTGAATAGGTGCATTTCAAATTGTCTCTAAGAGCAGAAAAGCTTTTAATATGTGGCTTCCATTCACCTGTGTTTATTTTTTTTATTAACAGGTTGTTGCTTAACGTTATAATTCATAGTTCATTGATATAACATTGATATATAAATGTTCTGCAGTGCTTTCTACAGTTTAACGAAACAAAATTTAAGATATTGCTAAAGGACTAGTATCTATCTCTAGAGCAACTATGTGATAATTATTGCAGAGATGTCTCTCTTCAACGTACCCAGCCTTCTTGGTGAAGTGTGGATATATTTGATAAAATTATACATTTCTTCACCTTACCTTTGTTTTTATAAATGTCTGTGTCTTGCTGCTTAGTTCTTCTAAATGTGAGATGTTGGAAATACAACAGATGTTTGGATAACTACTTATCTAGCTCATGGAAGAAATGCGTAAAGTGGTGTTTTCATTGTTATAATGAAACTATCATTGCATTTGCTTGTGAGGTTTGAATTGGGTTCTTAACAAGAGCATGTTCAACAGGCAGGAAAAAAATTAAATGGCATAAAACATCATGTGATGTTCGGATAATGAAAAATGTATCACTTAACAGTGTTTGCATTATTCAGAGTTACACACATACAAGTGTCTGCTCTAATCCCTTGCCAGGATGTTGTCTTGGTAACCAGCTACCTGCACACCTGCTCGGCTTCTCCAAGTGAGGGAGAATGGATGGTTATTGGCCACAAATATATTGAAACGGAATATAAAAATCTAGCAGAATATTAATATTTAATAAGGCTGTGCCTTCTAACTTCAGTGTTTAGTCTCTAGCAGCAAGTTTAATACCTGAACAAAAAGAGATTTGGCATCATTTGCGTTACTTCTTTCTGCAAAGCAGGGAGAAGTCAAATTCAAATTCGTACCTAAAGATGCTATAGCGCAAAGAGAGAATATCAGCGGTGTGTATGTTAAAATAATACCGTGTTATGCTAGTGCCAGTCTACTGAGTGAATGTTTTGGAGTAATTAATAACTGTCAAGGAATTAATCGCTTCTCAAAACGGTTCCTGTTTGTCACTGAACTAAATTGTCAGTTCCATACAGGTACTGACCTGAGAACCAGAAATTTGGGGGAAAGATAAAATGCTGGTAGGACTGGCCCTGAAAATATCTTCTGCTTTGGCTGAACTTCATTGGCAGATCTTTACCTTAACTTGAAATTATTTCTCCTGGTATAAATACAACCTTCTGCTGAATCCCAAGAACTTTACGCTGTGACTTTAGGAGGTGGTAAAGAAGGCATAGAGGCTTGTGTGAGCTTTTTGTTCTTTAAACTCCAACTTTATGAATAACTGCTAGAAAAATGGGATTTCTGACTGACTGGTAGTTCATAACTAGATCTAGAAAAATCTAAAGAAAGCAAAAAGGCGAGTAAAATACCTAAAGAGGTGAGAATAGGTACTAAACAGTCTTTTGGCGCAGAGGCACCTGGTGCACAATAGCAGCCAGAAATAAGCCAGAGAAGTTACAGGGTTGTACATCAGGTTTTATCTTCCTCATTTTGAAATCTACGAATATAATACGATGCTGTATGCAAACTGATTGTACGCCACTAAGAAATGTCTTCCTAACGCATGGCCAGAGTGAGCTTGCACTTACTGACTGCTGTAGTTGTATACATATACACAAACATATGTATAGTCACAGATGACAAATAAAAAGTTATAATGCTGAAAAGGGCAACTACTGGAAGTTAATCAGATGCTTATTTAAATTACAGATTGTCTACCGGGTATGATAATGACAGTCCAGTATTTCCTAAGTTGAAGAGATTCTAGACATCTATTCATATGGTATTGCATGCAGTTCTGAAGGTATAGAGGAGGCCTGGGCAAGATTTTGAATCACAGGACCACAGTACTTTAGAAGGATTTCTCCTCATAGTACAAAAATGGGATGTGTTCATGCCTTTGTTTATTCTTTCAGTTCTGTTCTAAGATATTAAGCAGTAGGAAATGAAAAGTTATATGGAGTTAGGAGACCAGCTTTTTTTAAAAAGGCAGCCTGAACCTGTATTCACGTTAAGGTGCAAGTGGCTTGTACTAATAACTACCCTGGTGCTCCTTTAAAAATGCCCATTACGTCATTTGGTTTTGTAATGCAGGGTCTTACATAAATTTCTGGTACAAAGAGTTGAACTGTGGGATCTGGTAAGGTGGAATTCAGCTTCCAAAAAAAGAGCAGGAAATTTATTTTCTAAATTATGTGTAAACATCTTGCGTTCAAAAGCTGGTTTTAGTCTTATTGTTTCTGTTCATATTTCAGTAGCCTTGACAGCACGCTAGGTACTGCCCACGCAGAGGAAGACAGTTTCATTGCCCTAATGTATAGATCCCATTGTTTTTGCCATGTGTCTTGTGCAAATGAATCATCGCAGGAAGAGTTTCAAACTTTAGCTATATTTACTCCTGTGCTTGCTCAGAAGTTTTTACAAGATCTGCGATCTATGATGAACTGGATCTTTTTTTGGGATTGTGTGTGTGGGTATGTGTGTAATTTATATACACACACAAATATAAAAATGGAGCCCTGTAGATTTCACATGGCTAAGGCTAGCTATTAATACAAGTCTCGAAGGGTGAATCTAATGTTATTGTATTGGCAGTTCTGAAAGCTGAGGGTCATGAAAGTTTTATATGAATTGTGATTTTCTTTCTGTTTGTAACTCTTTGATACTGTAGAAATATACTTGTTCAGATGTACTGCTTTTGGCATTAGCTTGATAGGCTTGGACAAGTGAAAGGACAATTTTGATTGTATTGTACTTTATGGGTTATGTGGTAACAAGCCCAACGATTTTGTTAACCTTCAGATTTACACCTCAGGATAACCAGATTGAAATGGTTTTACTTTCACAGGAATGTGAACTTAATAAAATGACAACACTTTGAAGTATAAATTCAAACCCTGTAGTTCAGAAGTATGAGAAAGCATTGCTCTCGCTTTTAGATTGGTTATTCCATCTCAGCCACGTGGGAGGGGTGTGTGCAACAGCGGATCTGGTTAAAATTACACCCTTACCCATCCTACTCCCCTCTACTAAGTCCTGGTGAGACAGAGCTGGAGGGTTGGGTCTAGTGCTGTCTTTCCCAGTACAAGATACGGACTTACTGGAGTGAGTCCAGCAAAGGGCCAGGAAGATGATGAAAGGGCTTGGAGCATCTGACATACACACAAGGAGAGTCTGAGAGAGCTGGGAGTGTTCAGCCTGGAGAAGAGAAGCTCAGGGGGATCTTACCCACGTGTGTAAGCACCTGATGGGGGGGAATAAAGAAGACGGAGCCAGGGTCTTCTCAGTGGTGCCCAGTGACAGCATGAGAGGCAATGGGCACTAACTGAAATACAGGAATTTCTGTTTGAATGTAATAAAAGTTTATTCTTTAAGGGTGATTGAACACTGGACCAGGCTGCCCAGAGAGTTTGTGGCATCTCCATTCTTGGAGATACTCAAAACCTGACTGGACGCAGCCCTGAGCAACCTGCTGGAGTTGACCCTGATTTCACAGGAGGTTTAGACAAGGTGACCTTCAGAGGTCCCTTCCAACATGCACGATTTTGTTAAATTAGTCAGAAAGACATTGGTAATTGTTTGTATCAGTTTTGTTTACTCCTTCCTCCTGTCGAAGCATAAGTAGTTTATCTCTCATGTCAATGAGCTGATGGTGGTCACTGTTAATGTAACACCGGCGTCCAAAAGTGATGTTTAAAGACAAACATGTACATTAAACAAATGCCTGTTTCCAAAATGTATTTGGATGATGTGCTTAAACTCCAAGGTCCTTTCATTCCTAAAAGCTGAGTGTATACTTGCTTGATGGCTAGGTAAGGGCTTAGGAACTCAGGCTCTCCGGCACACTGAAATGAGTCCCCTCACAGGCGCACCCGCAGCGTGCAGAAAGCACGGCAGTGCTGCACGTGGCGGCTTTGGGCACAGGTGCATGTCTAACTCCCTCAGCTTTTGGAAATTCTAGTTATTATCACCAGCGGACATTATAAATTCCCTTCCAACAGCACTCTTTCTGTCTGCCAGGCGAAGTAGGCAGGTAGGGTTTCAGAGACAGCCAGCCCCAAGATGGGTCCAAGGGCTGCCTTTTCCATATTCTGCTGAACTATTTCTGCCTGTATCTTTAATTAAAATGTGAAAGCTTTTAAAAATGTTTGTCAATTATAAACTGCGGATGTCAAGAGTCAGATCAAAAGGTAAACAGTGAAATAAAACGGCAATATTTAACGGCTGTATTTTCAGAACCAGCCTCTCTGCATATGTTTCATCTCCAGCCTGTAATCATCAGCAGCTGTGAGGGAGAGGGGATACAAACATTATTATTTTAGCGTACAAACCTAGTTCTGAATAAACCCTTTCTTGCAGATGTGTTTCTGGGCACCAACAGAAAATCTCATTATGAAGTGTTAGGACCATTTTATTATGCAGGATTGCTGTTGACAGTGCACTATTGAAAGGAGACATTTGCTTGTGTAAGGGTAGAATAAAGTGCCTTCAAATTAAAAAAACAACAACAACCCCCCCCCAAATAACAAGACAAACCCCAAGTCATAACAAAAGCCAGAAGTACACTGTCTAGAATGCTGCTTATGACAGAAATTAAGTAATCTGGTGCTAAGATGGAAGCTAGGTGTGCAGCTTCAAGAGGAACATGTCTTTTCACTACAGTACACTTAGAAGTACCAGTGTAAATGTAGAAGTGACTAACGGCTCCAGGTGGGCAGTTTTGACAAATCAAGATTAATTTGCTGCCCGCATCTCGTTGCATTGCTGAGTATGGCTTCTTGTGCAGTATTGCTCAGATTTTAGAGCACGTTGTGATTATTTGAGCATTTTGCTGGATCCATTCCTGGACTTCTGAGGATATAACCTCTAGAAGTAACTTCAGATGCACTTTGGTCCAGAAGAGAACTTCTGAAGTGATGTATAATGGGGACGAGTGTATGGGCATTACTTTTGCTTCTCGTTACATCTTTGTTCTGTGATTGTTTCAGAAGCATGAGGAGGTACTAGTAATTTTTCATAGGGTTTTGTATATGCTGTGTAGTGACAGCTTTACCTGTAAAGAAGTTGCTGATCATGCTCTAACATAAAGCCTTCCTGAAACAGTTAAGTAAGTCTAAACTAGTTTCCTTAAATATATTTTAATCCATGTGATAATACTTCCATTAATCAAAACTCTAAAGGTGAAATTTGATGGCTGTGTGTGGAAAACTGCGATATGGGAAGGGGAGGAACGATCTGTGTGCAGTAATTTTGGTCAGCGGTTGCAGAGAGCGATGCAGCTGCGAAGGGCGGATTCGACAGAACCGCCTCCGTACCTATTTTTCGTTGGAGTAATTGATGTGAAGGAAGTGAGACTAGCCTTTAACTTTTGTATGATGTCAGCAGCATATTTAAGCGCATATTTGTGTTTCTTCCTGTTACCAAGACGTTAGAGAGATAGGTGGTAACCGCCAAATTAAAGCAGTTTTTCAGCGGTGGTTGCACATCAGCTGCCTCCTGCACTGGGGCTGGGTACTGGAGCGACACGTCCCCTTAGCTGTGCAGCCATCATCTCCTCCCTTTTGACTGAATGCTCCTCTGGTTTTGGGACCTGCCACCCCAAATCCAGACAAGTAAGGGTTTGGATGCTATTAATCTCCTAGTCTAATGGATTGTTAGTGCATATGCATAAGGCCAGGACGTCCGATTCCTTCTTTATTTCCAGTGACTTAAATTTGACATTGCTGCCTGAAGAGTGTTTATTTTCTTTAAGGAGAAATGCTTTTGAAGAAAACAGTTTGTTTTTCAAAGATGAGATCATGAGTGAAAATAGCACTGCAGCTATTTTACCACTAATTATACTGATAAGCTTTCTATCTTTTCTTTGGTCATCACTGTGGTAAATTTGTTAATATTAAAAATGAAATGATAGTACAATCTGTAAAAGAAAAAAGACAGTTCTGGGTTTGTTTGAGTCTACGAGCAAAGCCCAAGTGAAATGTTGAAGGCAAATAAGTTTTATACTGTAAATTCTAGAAGATCTTTGGTTTGATTTTAAGACCAAGCTAGATTTTGATTTTAGTGATACATCTTGAAAGCAGACAGCACAGATGAAGCCTTTATGAGTTGGTCTGCTTATTTTACTGTAGTTGTGTTCTTCTCTGCACTGCCTCCCTCTCCATGTCCATTTGGAAAACGGTTGGTATAAATCACTGGTCATATGAAGGGAGCAAAAATGGCATTTTCAAATGAAATTTAAATGTTTCAAAATGTTCGTAGTTTGTGGAAGCCTTGCACTTTACGTTACAAGGCTATACTCAATTATAAATGTAAGTTACATTGATCTGATTTAGTATTTTTACGGGATATGCAGTCTTTATTAGCAGACCTTGAGAAAGCATGAAACAAAAAACCCCACCTTCAGATTAGCATATAGTTAAAATCTAATTAAGGCAGTACCCGTTATACAGGGTTATAATTTACAATTTAAAACAATTGCCTTGTAAATCAACTAAATATGCATTAAAACAAACAAAAAAACCTTAGCAATTCTTGACCTTTTAAAATCAGAGTAATCAATCCAGGCTTGTTTTCTGCTTTAATGCATCCTGGCACCTCAAGTTTAAATGCCAAATGGTGTTTCTTTTCTCTCCCGTGGGTCTGAGGACATTCGTTGTAGAAGTTAAGCAGAATGACAGCTTGCTTTGTCTGATGGGTAGAGCTCTTGACTGTGCTGTTTTTACTTTCCTCCATAATAAGTTGTTAATAGAAATTCACTGGCCTGCAGGGCAGAGTTAATTTGTCACAAATATTGGGTTGATGTAACAGGAATGGAATGCAGTAGAACAATAGGGAGGGATTTTTTGGATGTGGGCTCTTTTTGACTTGGTGATGTCAAACATTTTCCAATAAAGAAGTTCTGTCTTAACACAGTGAAATCTCCTTGCTTTTAAGTAATCGTGCTGTGTTTGAAAAAGAATGTTGACTGCTGTATATTTGAACGAAGAGAAGATTTGGAGGTTTTTTTTTTTCCTTATGTTTCTGTATTGCATAGTCAAATATTTCAATGCTGTTGAAAATATTTTCGCGTATGAATCAGCGTGTCATAAGAGTTGCTATTAATCAAGTATATATTCTGAGAGGAAATATCTTTACTTACTTGAGGGTTTTTGTTGTTGTTGTTGGTTTTTCCCAGTTAGAAAATGTGATTTTCTTTTTCAGGATTTAAATTACCCAGGTTTCACTCTTAAGGTGCTTTTTCTTCAATTTGAGTAGTCTAATACAATTTTCAAAACCAGAAAATGGTCATAACAGGAATAATTTTTGAAAAAAAGGTAAAAGATGTAAATACCATAACGCAAAAATTGCAAAGCAAGGCTAGGACCCATGGTAGTTTCTAAAGAAAGTTTACACAGGTCTTATATGCAACAAGTAAGTTGTTTCTGAACTCGCTCTCCTGATTTAGTAGCTAGTCTTTTAGATCCTGCATTTTTTTAATTGGCTAAGTGAAGGAACCCTGATTGTTTTCTGAGTTGCTAAATTAGTGTAAGCTGTCAGAGCTGCAGTGTTGATATACTGTTATTTAAATTGATATTCCATATAAGACTTTGCCATTTTTTAGAGATTAAATCCTTATTTCTGTCGTGCTGATGAGAGAGGCACTTCTTAATCTGGCTGTGTTTAAAAATAATAATGTATTTTGTTGTTGTTGTTTGGAGAGTTGTCATCTGTCATCTCATCCTTCTGTGATTTAAATACTTAAGATCTTTGAAAAACTTTTTATATACCTTACAACAAAGGTTTTGTTTGTGATGTGAGGTCAGAAAGCAAGTCTGTCTGGTCTAAAATGGCAGACAGCATGTCTATGCTTAGTGCTCAAATTGTGTCACATAAGAAGTTATACCTTAAGTGGTTATCAAGGAGGTGGCAGCATGATTTCTGTAGAATGTAGTGTTACCTAAAATGAGGTGCAAGTTCCTTGGATAAAGGCATAGACTGCCCATTGTACAATTGAGCTTGAATTTATTGCTTGTAGTTAGCATTTGACAGACTTTCCAGCCTCCCTAAAATGAAGATGAAATGGAAGAGAAGATCCGGTAGGAAACCCTAGTTGTTGATCCAATGGTGGTGAAAGTTTATTGTAGGGTAGTTATTTGTGTTGCTTATAAAAGAAAGAAGCAAACTTGGTCTTTCAAACATAAATTTCAATTTCTGTAAAGTAGAAGTACCTATTTTCAGGGGGGAGAATTGTGAAGAAAAAATGGTCCTGCCTTCATAATCCCGAAGATGTCCCTGCCCATGGCAGGGTGCTTGGACTAGATGACCTTTAAAGGTCCCTTCCAACCCAAACCATTCTATGATAAAACGTAAGTGAGGACACGGTACGTACCAAACCTCGGCTTAAATGGGAGATCATCAAAATGGCTGTTTGCAGTTGGCACTGTCTTACACCTCTTTGGATCTCAGCCTAAGGTGGTAACAAAAGGACAAATGAACAATAAATTTTTCTTCAGAATCATGGTAAGACAAAGCAAATTATATAGCTTGATATTGGCTTGCACATGTATAAAATTATGCTACACTATACACTTCAATTGTAAGAGGAAAAGAGAAAACCAAAATGTTTCTTTTCAAGAAGGTGTGAAAGGGTGAAATGTTTAAAGAATACTTGTAGCACCAAAGTAACCATTACAAGTTTTGATAGCACTTGAAATAGTCCCCTAACTATGCTTTTATTTGTTGCTTATTATAATCTGTGTTCTTGATGGTAATTCTGTAAGACAGAACCAGAAGATGACGTGCCTTCCCACTGCTTGATATAAATCTCCTCTGATACAAAATGAGTTGAGCCGCAGTGAACTTAAATGCTAATGCTGAAGACGTCAGGCAACGTCCTGTTTAGTGTCAGAAAGTTTTAACTTTGGCTTACTCCCGCATCTTTCTTGTTCCACTGTAAGTTAAATGGGCATCTCACCATGACTAATGACAAAAAGCTGTTCCTATTTGCAAACAAGGAAGTTGTATGATCAAAAAAGTCACTAATAACAGGCATTGCACCAAGTCAGTGCATGCAATGTAGTGCTGG
>NW_009194631.1:23550-29733 GCF_000690835.1 Fulmarus glacialis | reverse complement strand
GAAAGAAAGATGTAAAAATTATCAAATACTTTTGGCTATATGGATGTGACATTCTGTCTTTAGGAGAAACAGTATTTTTCTCAGGTTCTTAAACGGTATAATGTCAGAATGTATTCTATATATAATATTGAATATTATATTACATAATTAGTTTCTACAATACATAGTCAATCTTCCGTGAATTACTTTTACTTTGAAAATAATGACCTTTCATTGATTGATAAGGTATCTGAGCTTCCTTCCTTTCTCCATTCCATGAACTTTTATGTAATGAACTGAAGTAAATGATAATTAGTCTTTCATTTAAGCCTTTCAGAGGCTTAAACGGGCTAGCTTGTTCTCCCATTTTCATCCAATCAACAGAAGAAAATTTTGATGTCTTTACCTTCCTGCTAGAAGTCTGATCCTTTTATTCTGTTTCTTAAACTTTGCAGGATTTAGATGATTGGCCAAGTGTGGGAGGACACATGAGACATGCTTGGAGCAGGTGTAGCTCATTCGTAGTGAGCTGCCTTGAGTCCCTTCCACCTGTGGAATGAGGGGATCTAATCTGGGTATGTCTCCACAGTAACTCAAAGAAAATGCTGAAATCGGGCACTGCATCTGGTGGGGAAGTTCAGGCCTCCTGGTGGAGAAGGTGAAGAAGGGCTAAGGAAATGTGATTTTTCTGCTTTGTATCCGATGGAGTATTTTGCAGTTCTTGATTTGAAGCTGTTATTTTCTTGTTTAACTACACAAAGCAGGTATAGTCTGACCCTAGAAAACATTGCTTGTTTGCATGCCCTCAGTCCATATTACTTTGTCCTCTTTATCACTGAGATACTAACTTTGTAGTAAGACTGAAGTCATTATATCTGAAGTCCTCCATCCCCTCTTTCCCACAGCCTATTTTTCAGTCAGCTGTTCCTAAAGCCCATTGTTTAGAGTCTATAGATTTATGTGGAGTTGTGGGTTGGGCAGAGCCCATCACATGCTGATCATTTGTTCAAAAGTAATGCTCAATTCTAACTCTGAGCAGGACGAAGAAGGTCCGTCTCTTCTAACAAGGAGGTTCTTTAAATGTATTGAGAATTCTGTGGTGTGCTTCTTGGTTCATTTGAAAGAGCTAGTTAGAGTCCTGGGCTGAACTAGTTTTAAGGCTGACTTATTTATATTTCTGTTATTCATCTGATAGGGCACTAATTTTATATTAAAATTATATCCTTGGTCTACATTGTAAGATTGAGAAATGAAAAGTTTTGAAAGTATAATGAGAATCTCCCAGTCTGTTCCTTCTTTCCTACGTTTCTTGGATTTTACATTAGTGAGTTGTATTGTCTGCTATTTTTTTTTTATTATTTTGATTATAGCTCTCTGAAGGCGGTCCTACATCATGCATAGTTGTAATTTTAGCTAAGGTTTTCTGACATGTTGGTAGTTGGCTCCTAGCAAAAGTCTCAACTCGGGAAAAGAAGCTTTACTGCTTGGTTCTGATTTTAATAGCTGCTCTTCTGAAGTATTATGGAAAGGGTAAGAGAAAGACAGTTTCTTAGTCAAAATCTCAGTAAAGCACCTTGTTTTGTGATTGACAATTCCTTGCGAAGAAGAATGAAAAGCATTCGCGTGTCTCTTTGTTCTGTATGTTAGTGTATTGCTATAAATTTTTTAAACAAAGCTGAGTTTTATTGTTGAAATTTTAAATGTTAAGTGTGTATAGACAGTATCTTGGGGTGTTGGCATCATAGTTTAAACAAATTAAGGTAGTTACTGTAGTTGAAGAAATTAATTTGAGCAAATTGGTTTGTTTGGACTTTGTGGACTTGCTTTCAACATGGGGGATAATGCAGTTCAGCTTCATGTTTTGTTGTTGCAAGCATTGGAAACACTTTCAAGAAACTGCAGTGAGAATGTGATGAAGAACAACAAAAATATAATGTAAAGAAAAAGATCTGTACGGTTTTCTAAATGCAGATGTAAGGGTTTTGCTAATCTGTCTGCACAGATTAATAGATTGAACGGCTGGAAAGGAACTGTTGTCTAGTTTCTTTTCTTCTTTGATGTTATCTGCAAAATGAAAAGTACAGCAAACTTTGTTTTGTTAATAAGTAATATTTCTGTGTCCTTTTTTTGGCAAAGTTCAGTATTAGTTGTTAGTGTGATAATTAAGCTATTTAAAAATAGTTTTCCTTGTGTTGGAATGGATGGATACACAATGCATACGAATATTCAAACTGTGGTATTTTCCTTCTATTTATAACCTCTCTTTGGTCATTGGATCCTTGATCTGAATATATTTATTTATTTTTGAGGTGTTTGTAAAGGACACCTCCAGAGATTGTTAACATTTGTCAGCTGTTGGAATGACAGCTCCAGTCACTATAGAAGACAAGTAATTTTCCTCTTGAAGAAGAGGGATGCTAATCTCCACCTACAGTAACATGTTTTGAGAAACATAATGCACTAAGAAAACGTACCAATTACTTTGCTGAAAATTGCTTCCCTTCTGCAAGGTAGACAATCGTAACATTTTTGGACATTTTGGTTTTTTTACTAGTTTCATAATATAACTCCCTCTTTTGCCAAGTAAAACTTCATGTTTTCGAGAACAGATGAATGTTCTATCAACTATTGGAGCGGCATTGTACTGTGGCATTTCAGATTTCAGTCCAGGTTATGACCATTGTCCAGGCTCTGTAACTAGAAAACAAATACGCTCTGCTTTATTAAGGGAATGAATAAGTAATGAGCCAGTATGGCACATACATGCTCCCATGTGTTTTACTTGCACAGCTGTAAGGGTAGTTCTTACGCTGTTGCCCATGATGGGCAGCTTTTATTGGTGGGAAGCTGGTTTTTAGGTGTAGTTTCTTAACTGGCTTTCAGAAGCCCATTACTGATTTCTACCTACAAGTAATGTAGGGATAGTAGGTGGAAAGTATATGTATGTGCATGCATGCTTGTGTATCTCAAGATAATTATTTGCATATACTAAATATACTGAGCCAAAAGAGTGAGGAAAATGGCAATTATATTAATGAAATTGCTTAATTGCGTATAATGAAATTTTTAATTTACTGCAACCTACTGAAACTATCATTGACCTAATAAAGATTAGACCCTTTTGCTTGTATTGTTTCCTATTTAAATCAGCAGGAGTATATTAAAACAAACTGCTTAATTGTTGAGAAATTAGATTATTTGAGATGTAGAAGGAAAACAAAAACATGGTAATATAAAAATTGAATCTATTTAATAAGCAGTTAGACAAAATTATCTTTTTTAAGATGTTTTGTGCCACAGGCTTATGACATTAGCAAATGGGTCATATCAAGTCACTTTACTTGGAAAGATTTCTAACGTTTCAGCTGGAAGCCATTCGCAGTCACGTCTTCTAAAAATACAGAACTCTTGGTTTCATCCCCAGCCTCATGGGCCTCTTAAGGGGCAGAAAGATGTGCAGTAAATGGTCTTTAAAGGCAAGGGGGTGTGAAGGGGAGAAGAGGCTTAATTACAGTTCATGCTAAAGACCTGTTCTGTGATTAACAGGCCATTAATCTATGCCGACGAGTAGTTTCTTCCCAGGGCAGTTTTTGTTGTGGGACTAACTGTAGACAGGACAGCTGGGGTTGTCTGGTCCCTTTCTGTATTGCGCTTCTTCCCGTCGCACCACTGCGTTCCTGGTGCTCGGACCCCCCTGGGCAGCACGTTCCTCCTTCCTCTGCTGCCGTCCCTTCGTTAGCCTTGTCTCTTCGTCTCCTTCTGAGACGGTTAGCAGCGTAGCTGTTAGCGGCTCTTGCCCTCCGCGAGGGAACTGACAACAGGAACTGCAGAGGTGGAAGGAGATGAGAAAAATTTCGGCTGAAGTTCGAGTCCTGCGCAGTCTCCTGCACAGTCTCCTAGTAGGACATAATTGAGGCAATTAGGAAAAAAGTCATGCTAGCATGAGGGCTGGAACATCTGTTTAATGGTTTAGAAGAAGTTTAATGTTCGGCTTCACTAATGGCACTGAAACTTTTTATCATTAATGTTCACTAAAGAATGACTCACTCTCTGATGTCTAATGACTTTTTGAGAAGGACTCCTCCAGCTGGAGCTCTGCAACTGTTGCATTTGAAGTCATAAGGCTCCTGGAGAATTCCAGCAGGACAAAACCTATTTTGGGGCAGTTTGTTATGCATATTTTTGGCATCTGACTAATCCAGTTCTATTTCTTGTTATTGGTCCTGATTATTGTCTATATCGGTACCGTGTGCTAGTGCATAACTCCATCATAAAAACTGAAACATCTCAAATGCTAAAGAAAAGTTCATTTAAATTCTCTTGTACTTGGCTTATACATGGGGAAATACACAGCTGAAGTAAAGACTTTGTGTAAGGAGGATTGCTGTATTAACTGTAAGCCTGGCAATCCAATTAACTGTTTAACAATTTGAATATTTTTTCCAGAAACACTGTTATTTTTTTCCCCCTCTTAGCGATTTTCATCATCCCTCTGTTACTTTTAAGCTAGCTGTATCTTTGGAAAAGTAATAAAAGCTTATTTCCTTTGTAACTTGGTTTGTATACTCGTGGCTGTCACATTAATCTGGTGTTAGTATTAGACTTTAATAAAAGGCTACATAGCAAGAAGAAAGAGGTTTGCTGATAGCGTAGAATATTCTGTATAATTTAGTTTTTTATTTTTAATATTTATGGTTTTGGTATATTGTGAATGATATTGGACTTTGCCAAACATCTTTTATAAAAAAACAAACAAACAAAACCCCAAATACAATAATTACGTTGAGGCGATACTAAGTCAGTGACAAAAGAAAAAAGCTGAAAGGGTAGAAATCTGCAAAAAGCTCATCCTTTACCTGGCTTCGGGATTCAGGGAAAGGAAGAGAGTGAAGTTAGGTTGCTTACTGGCAATTGTGTTTTCCATTTTAAGTTCCGAGGAAGTTTTGCGTATTTTGGGGAGTTAACATAAAACAGCATGTGAGAATGGATTTTGGGGATGTGTGTGAGAATTCTCCTGGAAGGTTTATACAGGCATGCTTGTATAATTAATTCCCACCACAGGCAGGCAGCTCCCTTCTGTTTTCATGTCTGACGGGGTAGAGGCAATCTGATGGCCTTCCACTTCTTGGTAAACAAATAAATCAGGTCAGGGTGCTTCCTACCTATGGGGCTAAAGTTCAGCTGGTCTCATGTTTAAGATGACAGGTACATCTTGCTGGGTGAGGCAATCGTAGGAAAGAATATGGCTGAGATGCTACTACTTTAAACAAACAGACAATTCACATACGCCCTGCTCTTGCAGGGGAGAAGGATCTGGCTATTAGTAATTCCTAAAAGTTATTGCCGTTGCCTTATTTGGCATCCATCATGTAAGCTGTTGTGCCTTTTTTTCTAAATTACAATATTATAGTTTTAATGAAAACAAGGAGGAACCCTTCCTCCCTTCCCAAAGAACTGTTAAAATCAGTATCTTCATATGTAAACTTAATTTAGTATCTACTATTGGGGGAGGAGAGGAAGGAAGGGAAAGACAAGAAGAAATTCAGTTTTCTGTTGAATTTCCTGTTTCCATCAGCTAACAAATCTTCTAAGCCCTGCCAGTACTGGATGTTCAAAGTTAATATGGCTCCTGAAGATCCATGTTTTAACATGTTTGTTATTCTGGCCACCCCAAATTCCACTGAAGCCAGTTGTTTTTGTGTATTGCAGCACCTCTGGAAATTGAGATAAAGAGAATAGCTAAACTTAGACAATGTGCAGAGTTATGGGCTTGTGATATCCTGAAACTGGAGACTGCAATCAGTGCAGAGGCTTCTCTCCTACACTCCAAGCTGGACTTTTTTTTTTTTTTTTTAAACACAGTTTCTACGGGGACAGTGCTCTAGTACAAGTTTACAAAAGGATAAGCTTGGACACGCACTAAAGATGTACAACGGCCTACAGGTGAGAACAATGGCTATTGCTATGAATTTCAGACAATTTAGTTCATTACCAAGAAAATGAGATGGGGGTCTGTGTGTGCATGTCCATATGCATACTCTCACTCTTTCTAGTTAGTGTGGGCTTTTTGGGTACTTGTAAAATGTATATATGCTTTTTCTGTTAGAAAAATGTTTCTTTGATAGCTCTTGCTGCTTACAGGTTCTTGTCACTGTCTGTGTATACATTGGTTTCAGATCTTAGCAGAATTCACTGTAATTTATT
>NW_009194631.1:0-23533 GCF_000690835.1 Fulmarus glacialis | reverse complement strand
ATAACGCTAAGTTATAATTAAGTATAGCTATAATAAGCTCTATGTGTTTCTAAAAGTCAATAGTAACAGTAAAGTCTAGGGCTGTGACACTTTTTTTTTTTTTTTTTTTTTTTGACAGATTTAAAGTAATTCGAGCAAGGTTCCTTGGAATCTGGCTCCTTGGAAGTGTCAAGGTTTAAAAAACCCCAGCAAAACAACAAAGCTCTACTTTTCTTTCCTTTTATCTTTTTCTAACAGCAAGAATACAAGACAGACAGTTTAGTTTTTCCAACATACTTTCATAGCACTTAAAATCAAAATACAATTGATTATATTCTTGAGAGAGATTTACTTTAGAATTATATTTTGAGTTTTGGAGGTCTCAATACTCTTTGCAAAATGACTACTGCTAATCTGTTCCACTTTCAATGGAAAATATTTCTGTCCACTTACGTTTGAGAGAGCGCATCAAACCTAGTTTGTTTGCCTGGGAGCCTTAAAAGAAAAGCGGAGTTCTTGTATGTCAGGGAGGCGAGGCAGGGTGAGAGCATCACAGATATGGTTTGCGTGTGTCCTTTCTCGGAGCTGATAACCTCCTTTGGTTTATTAGAGGCAGGTCCTGCTGCGGGGGGAGAGGAGGGACCCTGCTTTCATAGCCACGATTCACACTTGCATTGTCCAGCTGGGCTTTTTGTTTCTGGGGTTGCTATTGTTAAAATCTGGTTTGGTAGGTAAGCAAGACTGATGCTGGTTGTGGATTACTTTGAGTTAGTGGTTGTTAGGGTGGGAATGTGGCTTTTATCTCCTCTGGAAAGCTTGATATGAGAGGCAATGAAGTGTTGTAAAAATGGCATAGTGATGTTAAAGAAGTATATATCGTTGGTAACCTCAGGATATCTTGATATCTAGTTCATGATTGATGGGCTTATGGGGGAGAAGAGAGGAAGAAGCAGCAGTCTGCTGCCAATTTTAAACTTCTAAATGCCATACAAGATGTGCAAGAAATAAAGAACTGAAATCCTTACTAGGTAGTCAAAGTTATATGCTGTAACAAATTTGGTGAAGTGATTCAGAGGCTTGAATATTTATGTTGCCTTATTAATAGGAGTGACATTGGTTTATCAAGGTTGTACATCCTTGCTCTGAGGTCCAGACTGCAGTTGAATTGGAGTGTGGAAGTCTATGGGTAATGATTAAAAGGGAAAAAAGGGATTTAATGGTGATCTTCCCTTGTAGCTAGCATGATTATTGTAAATGACAGAGGGGTAAAAAGAGGAAGATCGCTGTTGTATTGGCTAATCCTGATGAATGTCATCCCTAAGCATTTAAGGAAATGGGTGAAATACTCCTTGATGAAAACATTGAGGGAGGGTGAATTTTCAGAAAGATGGAATAAGGTAAGAGAATGGAAGTGAAAGAGGAGAATCGGAGAATTGCAGACAATTTACCTAACTTAAATTCAGGAAAAGTGCTGGAGCTCACAATCTTCGGCAAATACTTTGGGAAAAAAAAAAATACAGGGTGTCTTGATTTAGAGCAGCTCTTGTCAAACCGGTCTAATTTAATTTTATAAAAGTGGCAGGCCTTGTAGATGTCAGAGAAGCTGTAGATGAGATGCATATTGCCTTAAACACCTGGACACTTTTTTTTGCATGCATATAAGCAAGCAAAAGAAATACATGGTAGATGAAACAGCTGCAAGCTGAATCAACCAGTAGTTAGGAAACTGTGTAGACTAATTGTGTGAAGCATCTGCTATTGAATAGGGGGCTGAATGTGTTTCTGGAGGGTTTAGTTTGGGTCTGCTCAGAATACTTGCTTACTTTGCAGGTGATCGTGAGGAAGAAGCAGCAAGAAGAACTTTGGAGGACAGGATTAGGATAAACGTGCTGGAGCAATAGTCTATAAAAAGTTGGGTGAAATTTAGTAAGGACTATTGCAGTGTGCTACACTTTGGAATAATTAACTGCACAAGTACAAGGTGGAGGAACAACCACTTAGACAAAACTGAAGAAAAAGTTATAACAACTGTATTGGATACTACACTAAATGTGAATCAACACTGTTCTGTTTAAAAAAAATAAGAATTATAAACAGCATTACATTATGCTATGTATAAGAGGATCTTGGCTGAACTGATGTATCAAGTTCGGGGCACTGAACATCAAGAAGGATGGGATAAACAGCAGAATCGTGAAGGTAAGAATAATAGAGGGGAAAAGGAGCAGTTACAAGGCCTGCTGAGACTAGGAGCAGCAGTGAGTTAAACTGCAATGAGAGAGATTCAGGTCAGATGTTAGGAAGGGACTTTTGTGGAAGTGAGTGAGAGAAGTAACCTCATCTAACGCCTAGGGAGGGCTGTGGGGTCTCTGCTGCTGGAAGTCTTGGTTGGAGAAGTCACGGGGATGTCTGTAGCAGAAGTGATTGGTCCTACCAGGGGCAGGGCTGGATTAAATGACCTTTTGAGACCTTCTTAATGTGTCATCTTGTTTTCTGGAAAGTTTTCTTTAAAGAAAAAAAAAAAAGGGCAAAATAAACATCTATGAGTCAACCAAAAATGTTATAGAGCAGTATTCCTCAGTAATATCCAGTGCGGCCTTTTAATATGAGATTGCTTCTGGGATTTCTCACTCATCTGTTTACCAGTTACTATCATTATCTTGATTGTTTTTTCCTAGGGAAAAACAGAACAAAACCCTACCCTAAGTCATGAAGTTTCTTAAGGGAAATGTCAAAAATGTCATTCATTTGGGAAATTTAATTGCCGAGTCCTTTTCTTGGTCTACCCTGCAGTATGTCATGCGGTGTTTTACTCTAGTCTTTCAGAAAACAGTGCAAAATAACAAAATGTATAAGGTGACAGTTTTCCATTATCTCTACTGTTAACTGTATATTCTGTTTATAGGGACTTGCTGTAGCATAGCATGGTCCAAATATTTTATTATTCAGGAAGCAGCACTTTAGCTCATTTACATGACAAGGAACATTTTTTTAAAATCTTTTATCTTGAGTTACTGTCAAGGCAGCAAAGCATATCACTGGTAACTTTATTGCTGTTATCTAGCTGAATATTACTGATTTTATTTATTTATTTATTTAAACTAGGCCCATACTGTTGCATGTGTATCGCTATGCTTAAGAAATCTTTTGGGGTATTTTTATATCGACATTCTTCCTTTGTCTGCCTTTTTCAAACGGATGTGCATTAGGGGACAAAAGTTGTAAATTTAAAAATGTTAGATGGCACGCAGCAGTGACATGAGCATTTTTCTGTAAAAGGCATCCTTTTACAGTTTGTTGCCTGCCTGCTTAAGGAAATGAGGCATATGTCATTACTCCGTCTCTATCTGTGCTCTAATAGCTTATGGATCTTTTGGCCAATTTAAAGCAAGATCTTAAAATTGTTGAGAGATTGTATGAAAATTGGTGTTGACATGGAGTAGAGACCCATGTTAATGCCCCCATTGTGAAGAAGGAAGGGAGAGTTCTGCTCTTATCACCTTTATTTTCAGTACGTATTGTTAGAAGGAGCTAAATGCATCACTGTTTGGGAGAAAAGGGAACGAGGTAAGAGTACTGTATTGAGGAGTCTAGGAATAAACTTGGATATATAGTGGCATGGCTCTGGGGATGTTGGGAGGATATGGGCTATTACAATGGCAGATGTTAGGAGTATGAAGGAAAACGGGGATTGTGAGGGACATGGGAGATGCCAGGCTAATTAGTTTAGCTGCTCAAAGAACAGTAAGTTTAAGGTCCTTTACTTGTTCTTCTGTTCCTGAAATTGTTCCTTCTGTTGTCTGAAATTCGCTCGCAGATCACCAGACATTGACTGCAAATTAATCCAAAAAGACTACAGTAATGTTTATGAGCCTCTGATGATGCTTTGGTTATACTGAAGAGACTTTCATGATACAGTATAGAAAATTCTGTGCCCTGCATTCCATTTCCCTTCTGAAATTATTCCAGGCCACTATGGCACTTCTGTGGTTGCATTTCCCATTTCATCTAGCCTTTCCTTTAAAAATGTTAGTAATCACTCACTCTTCTGTAACAAGCATTGAAGAACACCTGGGGGGGGAGGGGGGGAAGCTAAGACATATGTTTGCAATCACATCACTCATAGAAGAGTCCAGCCTTACAAATCCCCAGACAAAATTAAAACTAGAAATAAGGCATAACACATTATTATCTATATCCAGCACATGTTATTAGGCAGACTGCACATCTGATCTCACTGGCTAGCAACCCTTGTATTACAGCAATTTATATTCCTAAGAATATTCTGAGTGAAAATAACTTCCTACAAAAATTACTTGGAGGAGGGAAGAGGTCTTGGGTGAAAGAGGAGATCTGAGATACGATACCTCTCGTATTTGCACATTGTTTCCTTTCTATGTATTAAGTATCAGCTGAGATATTTTAAAAGTAGGAACAAGTGATCCACATTTGAAGGAGTACCTAAGATACTTTATACATCAGTATGTGAAGTGTTTTAACTTCTTTACTTCATATATGACTTAACGGAACTTCATCATAATCGTTTCCTCATCTTTCTCCAAGATTGGTATGGTTCTACCCATTTACCAGATGGAGGAACAGAGATGGGGACATCAACTGCTATAGGCAGGATTATGGATTGTTATCATGTTGCTCTGCAACTCATCTGAATCTTAAGTGTTTTTTTATAGCTGTGCGCAGAAGTATTTTGGGCAAGAATTGAGCAAATGCTTTTCAGCTGGCTTAGTCTGAAACTGAAGAAATCTAACAATGCCAAAGTTTATATTTTTTTTCCTCTAATTAAAAGATTTGACTTTTTTTTTTAGAAGAATAAAAGACAAGGAGCAAGACTAACGTCTCAGAATGCTACCGTGACAAATTCCTGAATAACATAACTCATCTGGAAAGTGTTGAACCCTCTGATTAATAGCAGAAAATCAAATCTTTTGTTTGAGAAGGCTCTGAAGATCTACGGAGCTGGAGATCTGATCTCCATTCCACAGGAAGATCTCCATTCTGTCCACCACTTAGTGTTAATTGCTCACCGTATGCTGTGACTAACTTTCAGGTGTTCTCAAGGTGAATTGTGTTACCATTGCTCTTCATAGAGCAACCTGTCATAAAAGCATCTCTCCTGCAAAATGCATAATTCATAGTTATGATCACATGATTTACATAAAATGAATTCAAGGACCCAAGTCCTCTGTCTTAAAGATAACTGCTTTCTAAACAAATCCAGGACCATGAATAAGATTATTAGCTGTCCAGATGATGAGCACCCATGAACCCTTGAGTCTTGGATGACATAAACCCACATTATCACCTTTTCACAATGCAGCTTTATATGTTGGTAACATTAATAGATACCACTCACACTGGAGCAATAACAAATGATATAGTTGATCAGTAGTTTACATATTGAAGGTAATTCATAGTAATTTTTCGTATCATTCAGGAATCTCATAGAATGTGATAGGACTCTTTGTGTTCAACTTTCCCAATCACTGCTTTGAAACTTCACTGTAAAATTGAAATTAGTGAGACAAATGAAGCCTCATCTTTTATTCTACCGCAGATCATGCCGATACTACCATAAGGTTAATTAAATTGTATAGCCACAGAAACCAAACACTAAATACATATTATCATTTCTGTGCTGGGAGGATATGACCTCTGTTTACTTTCTTATCAAAATATCCATGAAATCTATTTCCTGTGGCCATCATTCAGAATTGCAGAGAGCAAGACTCCTCAAAGAATATGACAAGGTAGTAATCCAGTGATATCAAAAGTCTGATTAATTGAATTCTGCCAGCCTGAAGAGATAGTATGATATAATGAGGATTTTTTTCTATTTGTCTGTGTTCCAGTGTGAACCACCTAGACTCAGTCCGCTAATTTCTCTTGTGCTCCTTTTATGTTTTCATCAGTTCTAGAAAAAATTGTTTCTACAAAGTGCTTATACTGGGTCTCTGCTCTGAATTTATTCCTGGAGAAGCCTTTTTTTTTTTCTGTTGAGTATTGAGGAGCTATAGGAAGTTAGCTGCCTATGTAAGCACCTAAGCTTCAGCGGTGTGAATATCCACCCTCTCTGGAAACTAGACAAAACTTTAAGTTTTTCAAGATGAGTTTGTTACACAAATCACTTTTTTTGCTTTTTTTGTGTGTCTGTGTGTGATTGTTGTTAATACCCTCATATTTTGCAGTAGTATCTGTGCAGTAGTACTATAGTATCAACTTGATGCAAGGAGTAGAGTATTGTTAATTATTTCCTATGATACTATACCGAGAAATACTTGTTATCACGCGTAGCTGAATGGGATTTGTTGCAGACAGATGATGCAAATTGCAGGCAGGAGATAATGCAAAAAGCGTTAGTAGAAGAGAGATTCAGGACATGTTGGCAAAGCTACTGCTCAGGTTTAGTTGCTCTGACAGACCTGTGATAAATGCTGCGGTGGTTGTTGCAATGTCAATCAAAACCTGGTAATTAAGACCATGAGTGGTCCTTAATGAATTATTGTTAGTGCTTTGACTAGCTGACAACCCAGCATTAAACTATAAAAACTTTTCAGAGACTTGCTTATCTCTGATTAAAAAAAACCCAAAAAGCTCTTACATGGAAGGAAAACTTAAAGTCAACAACTAAATAAATCATTGGAAAGAGCATTCTTGGCTTCATCGATACGCTATACTCAGGGAATTTATTATGTGAGCAATAACAATTTCATATATAGTCCCTGAGGAACCATGATTGTTGAGGAGGCCTCAGCTTCATTTCTAGCTGTATGCAAAGCTAGCAGGCAAAAGTACTTTGGACAGATAACAAGAAGCCCAAGGTAAAATGATATACGTCCAGGGAACTGGACCCATGATAGTCATGTAAAACTGCAGAATAAATCTGCCCTGTCAGTAGGGAAATATAGGTGAATCCAAAAGAGTAGATCATGTAGCAAATTGATACCATAGTCATGAGCACAATGCTGTCTTTAGGCATCCAGCCTGGAGCGCAGCTTGAAGAGATCATGCTGTCTCACTTTGAGTAAACTTAGAGCAAGCCCGAAGGCTGTTTGCGTTTTGTGAAGATCTGAGTGTTCTTTAGCATTGTCTGTTTTTACTACGTTTCAGGCTATTGGCCTGACCTTTAATCCTCAGTTGGCCTGTCATTCAGCATTTGAAATACCTGAATACTTTGTTCAGCTTTATATGGGGTGATCACTTTGATCCTAGATCAAAGATACAAGCACAAAACTGTTTTAATTAAAATGTTGTGGTGTATTTCAGAGATAGGTTGGTAGAGTTTTCCAGCGTGCCTGATTCTGTCAGACTGTAGAAGCAAAGATGTGAAACTTAATGCTCTTTTCCTATCTTTCCCCTGACTGCTGTTTACAAGTGCTGAAAATTGTTCATGTTTTCAGTGTGTGAAATGCAGCTCCCTTTGAACATATCCTAGGGGATGGAGCTGGGAAAAGGCTATCTTACTTAATGTCTAATTAAAGTCTTGTAGTTTTTTAAAGCTCTGCCTTTCACTGCAGTGGAAAACTTCCAAGGTTTCTGAATTCTGAAGTTTGCAAGCAAAAGCTGAGCAAGTTTCTGGGAGCCTGACTTGAGGGACCAAGCCTCCATGAAGTTCGGTCCTTTCCAAATTTTTTTTCCTTCTGCTTCCCATATGAATGAAAGAGTACAAACAGCCTGGTTGTTGTGTGTGGGGTTTTTTTTGTTTTGGTTTGGGTTTTTTGTGTGTGTGCAGTATGCTGTTTGTTTGTTTTCCCCAGGGTCCTGCTTCTTCTGAAAATGGATAGTACGTTCCTTGGCATACAGCTTTTGTTTGTGTGAGAAACTTCCATGCCAATTGTCATCATTAGAAAAAAGAGTGATGACTTCCCAGAAATAAGGTGTCCTGTCTGGAATACTGGGTACCACAGGTTAATGTCAACTTCTGTCTAATACATGAATGCCACTAAGTTGTCAAATCAATGACTCGTACAAGTGTGGTGCTGAACGGGTGTGGTCAGCAGAAGGGAGGCTCAGTATTGTATCTCAGGAACTAGAAGGTTGTTACTTCTATAGAGGTGAGGTGTTTGTAGCCATGGAACTGATAGAAGAAGAATATGGGTTTTGTTTGGTATTTATCAGCTTCCAGTGCACTCTGTTGGGGTAGAATTTTACGGGAAGAGTGCTTACAGTGAAAAGAAAACAGTGGTCTTCACTGGAAGCCAGAAAGTAAGACTTGAGAATGACCATTCCATATTTGCCTTATTTCTTATTTTTTTTTTCTCTGAGCATGAGCTGTTTTCTGCTGGTTTTGATGGCCTCTTGATCTGACCCAAAAATGAATGTTGCTGGAATGATGTTTGGGAGGTTCATCACCTGTGCCCTGGGTTTGCTGTCTTGACCAGGACCTAATCTTGACCTGGATCTCAAGGGTGTAAGATCCTGGTAGGTCACAGGGACATCGCTGCTGCTGCTTTTCCTCGTCAGGCTGTAACCTGTTACGAGGTTGGGCTTCCAGCCTTTGTCATCTTGGCCTCTAGGAGTATGGCCTCTGAGCTGGATATTGATTTCTGTAACACTCAGGCCTGTACTGCCATTGGGATCTTGTCGGTCTAACTTTAGGATATCACCACTTACAAGGTGCAGTGTGACTGCAGTCCAGGAGCTTGTTGTTAGCACTGAAGTCACCTCACATGTATTGGGTAGGTAAACTGATGGAGTGCTTTGGACTGGGCAGTGCATGCTTCCAGAGATGGGCCAGGTGGGTCCAATAACGTGGCTTCAGGGCTGTGTGCTTCTTTATTCAGTCCAGCAGCACTGTTGTTAAGTATGGGGCTGGTCATATCACCCTGTCTTTCTTTCCTCTTCTGCCACAGTAGAAACCTGCTCAAATTAAATTAGTGTTGTCACTCTGCTTGCTAAGGAGGAAGCTCTGAGTCAGAGAGAAACGTTCTCCCAACCTCAGGTAGGGTCGCCTTTGTTGCAGACTGGTGGCTGCGCTCAGACTACAGAAGCTGTGCTTCTAGAAGCGGTCTTGGGGCATACGCTTCAAGAATGTGCCTCTTGGAATTCATAATTGCTCCGCACCAGGGTGTGCAGGAGTGACCAGAGGGTCTCCTCAGTAACTTCTCACATTGGAGATTGGATAGTACAGGAAGTATTTGAAGAAATTGAATTCAAAATGGGAGCAAGACAAATGTCTCCACTTTGATACTGCGTCACCAAAGGTGCAGTAAAAGTCAGTGAGACTTTACCTCAGGACGTTGGTTCAAAGCTCCCATCTTCAAATGTAGTACTGACTGTAGGAGAGACTCACCACTTGCATGGGCTTCTTCAGACAGGTTTTGTTTCTGCTTCTGCAACTGAAGTTGTTATTGCTGGATTTGGTTTGATTGCTTTTTTTACCGGCCTTCAGCTTGGGTTTTGTCGGTTTTGCTTTGTTGTGTTTGTCAGTTATTGTGCAAAACAGAATGTATGACACTGAGTGTGAGGGCAGAATTTTTCATTCACTGTCTTAAGTCCAGTGAACCTCCCTGGATAATCCCTTTCCTTCCTGACTTTGTGGGGAAGAAAAATAGGATAAGTGCTTTCAGTGATGTCAGTAGAAACATTTCAGAATTTAGATGAAGAACAATTGAAACTCATTCTGGCTTAGCTCTATGCTTATTTGATTTTCTGCTTTGTCTTCTGTAGCAAAAGGAATCTTTAAGCTTTTCCACTGCTCTTCTCTCTTCAACACCTTCATGAGCCTCCTCTCTCCCTCTGGGTATTTTCTTGGTAATACATGTTTTTGTTAATTTTGCTTTTGAAATGGGATCGCAGGTTTGGCGATACTGACTGAGCACATAATTAAAAAACCTACAGTGGCTAGGCTTTCTGTTTCACATTATGCAAGCAGTCTACAAAGATCACCAGTTAGCTAAAGCAACTGTGAAGTATTCCTCTAAGATATTAAAAGGTTACTTAAAAATGTGTTTATATGATTAAGAATTTCAAATCAGTGCGGCCTCATAGTCACAAATGATAATGGAAACAGGAGTCTGGATTGATCAGTGGATTTCCATGCTCCACTGTACCTCAACTGTTTTTATTTCCAGCCTAACACATTTGAAGATCACTTTGAAGTTATGGTATCAAGATGCATCTTTTTCCGCTGGGTAACTTTTGGAGTAGGCCATGGCATGCAAAGATAAGCTATAAGCAGGAGTTGCCAAACCTTCGTAGTTGGTACCTTTTTCCCCCTGTTCGAATGTTTTCGTGGCACTCTCTCAAAATACTAGCTGATTATTCTTTCTCTGTAAACAAGTGAGTAGATACAACTTTATAATATTCTTTCTTTTATATGTAACAACATATATAAAAATGTGCATTCAGAACAAAATGTACTTGAATTTTAATTAAATTCAAAGGTTTCTGTCTTTCCCCTAATAGTACTTCTTGTTAATGAGACAGATCAGTCTGCTTGGAGTCACAAATCTGTTTAGGAGCAGTGGGAAGTTTCAGACATAAAAGTAGCTCATTCTCAGTACTCAGCAGGTTACTGTACTTGTTTTTAACAACAGCTTTTTCAGAAAATCCTGCTCCATGCAGATATGTAGAAATAGAAAAAGCAGCATTGTTGGAACATGTGGTGAAAGAGTAAAGTACATCCTTATCTCATTGCATAACCAAACCACCTATAGTTGTTGTCTTCCTGTAACTTCAGTAATTCATCACAAGAGCAGCCATGCATCTTGTACACTTGGTAGCTCTGTGGTTTTTGTTGATCTGTTCTTCAACAATATGGACATAAATGAATGTCCTTCTAATGTGAGGATCATCCTCAGGGAAGACTGCTTCACGTATGATCTTAAGTTTGAACAACTGTCTCAAAAGCTTTGATGAAGGTGCATGGGTGCTAGTATCTTTTAGAACTGTCCTTTCAGATCATTTGCAGATTCAAGTAAGCATTGCATCAACGTGTGCTAGATTCACATTGTCCAAGATACCCTTTATGAGTGTAAGAGTGAGGGGAAGTGAGCAGCCTGGCTTGAGGGTAGTAGGGTTGTTGCTCTCTAGCACGTGCAACTGTTTTTGCTAAGCTAGGGAGAAGGGCTTTAACCTTAGTTTATTAGGAAATGGAGACCGAAGGCCAAAGAGAAGTGGAGGAATGAGGGCCAGAGAAGTACTTAAATGGCGGAATTATAAGTGAGCCTTTCACATTTTCCCTGGTGGCCCATCTCAAGTATCTGTGCAGAACCACACAGTGCATAGGAAGCAAAAAGGAGGAATAAGAAGTCTGTGTACCATAATAGTACCTTTTTAGGGTCACAGAAATGTGGTGTGGCACAGCTCACACAAATGGTATGCTGCAGTGGATGAATACAGACTCTTTTGGAAGTACCAGCTGATAGATGGAAGAAGGGCTTGTGCTCCACACCAAATAGTGGCTTGAATTTGCAGAGTCAGATTTGCTTTGGAAGGAGTAACAAGCTGGTCAAGATCAAAGGAGAGTCCAACACGAATGCGTCTCAGTGAGCATCTACTGCAGACTGCCTGATCGAGAAAAGGAACTGTATGAAGCCCTCTTTAGAGAACTGGAGGAAGCTTGACTGAAAACAGTGTCTTGCAAGCAACTTTGATCTGTCAACATCTGTTGGAAGGATAACATGGTGTGGCACAAGCAGTCGAGATCTCTGGAATGTGTTGAGGATGTTTTTCGATGCAAGTGCTGGCCCCATCAATCAAAGGAGGTGGTCTGCTGGATCTGCTGCTCGTGAAGACCTGGTGAAGAGTGTGAAGGTCTCTGGTAGCCCTGGCTACACAACCATGTGTTGATGGAGTTTAAGATCATGAGGGAAGTGAGAAGGTGAATAGCAATATTAGAACCCCGGGCTTCAGGAGAGGTGACATGGCCTTCCATAATATCTTGGTGGCTAAACTGATGAGATACTCTTTGGTTAGGCAGACTAGGTGGGTGGAAAACTGGTTTGACTGCTGGGCTCAAAGGCTTAGGGTCGGGGTCTGAAGTCCAGCTGGTCACCAGTTACTGGTGGCATAGTAGTAGTTCTACAGGGCTCAGTGCTGGAGCCAGTACTGCTTAACATCTTCATAATAATCTGTATGATTCTACAGCATGCAATCTCAGTAAGTTTGCCCTATGTTACCCTTTTGAAGGGAAGTGGTCAATTTGCTGGAGCACAGGGCTGCTATTCAGAGTGCTCTCAACAGGCTGAAGAAATGGGCTCAGAGGAACCTTGCCTGCAGCAGAGGGAAATGCAAATTCCTGCAGTTAGGATGGGACAACCCCATGCAACACTACACACTGAGGACTGCCTGGCTAGGAGGCAGCTTTGCAGAACACCAAGATGAAAAGGGAGCTGAAGCATAAGAAGCTGAGGGCTGGATTGGCTTAGTCTAGAGAACAGAAGACTGAAGGGGAAGTCTGAGGGGCAACTCTAGTTCCTGTCTTCAACTGTCTGAAGGGAGATTATAGAGAAGATAGAGCAAGACTCTTCTTGGAGCTGCTTATTAAAAGGAGAAGAGCCAACAGCCAAAAGCTGCAGCAAAGGAAGTTTGATTGGGGGGAAAAAAAAAATATTAAGGTGGTCAACATTGTAAAAGCCTGTTAGATTGTGGTACCTCTGCTCTGGAGATGCTAAAAACTAAGTAAGTTGATCTAGAATGAGTTGGCCCTGTTTGGAGTAAGGAGTTGTACCTTCCTGAAGTCCCTTTCAACCCAAATTATTGTATGTTTCTAATATTTTTCAGTTCATCGATTGAGTCTTCTCCATCTAAGAACTAGTTATTTGGGGTTTGGATTTGGGTTTCTTTGGTCCTTTCTGCTTCTTTTGGGAAATTGGTTCATGCAGATATACTACATTAGGTCAGATCAGAGATGTGATAAGCGCAGTCTGTTGGTGGCTTATAGTAGGTGCTTAGAGCAGAGTGAATATACACATGCCTGTATTTGTATTTGTCTCTTAGCCCTCTGTGATTTGCAGCTCAGGGTTGTCATGTACTAGAGGAGAATGGGTCTTTATAATACAATTTCATAGAAGTGCTCTACACAGACACTTTCTTCATGTACTTCTTAATACTTTGTCAACACCTATAAATTTAGCATAACCAAAGAAAGGCAAAAACAAGTTGTGACAGCAAAGGCATGGATAAAATTTAGGACTGACATTTTTGCAGACACACAATTCCTTTTAAAAACTGAAATCTGTTAAAGAAATTGAGAACATCATCTTTGTTAATCAGTATTGTGTTGTCACTCTCCATATTTATTATGAAACACATTTTTATAACCATGAAATAAATGAGTAAATGAATAAATAAAAAAGAACTTGGCTGTGGATGAGTAATCAAAGCAATTCAGCCAGCTGATCCATACCAGATGTCAGCAGATTTTTATTTTAAACCATGAGTAAGGCGCTTTGAAGTTTATCTTTACTTTTCAGATACTCTGGGTGAATATTTCTACTTTTACTGCTTCTGCTTTTTTTGCCAAGGATCTGAATCAATGTTATGAAAATTGTAAAAGGAATACAGAGGATTTCCATTTCTCTTGTGCTAGCATATTAACATGTACTGGAAGTGGGCACAGCCGGGGCTAGTGTTGCATCTGAGTTAAAGGACAGCATTGTCAGCCAATTTATTGCTCATTCCTGCATTGCTTAAAGACTTACGATTTTCTGATACTGGATAATGGGCATCCAAAAGTAATGACGACACCCTCTTCCAGAAGACATTCTGCTTCAGAAGAAGGGTTCGCAGGCTGAGTCTGCATTTTGAAGGTATTTGAGATGCTGTATTGTATGCCTGTATGTCCTAAGACAATCATTAAATAAACATTAACTGCAAGTGAGGACCTGCATAGAAAGCCACTTGTCTTTTAGTTCTGCTCTTTTATTCTACCTAATATTTGTGGTATGAAAAAATAATTCTGTAGTCCTCGGAATTGTTCGTGTGTGATTATCTTGTTCCTTCATTTGTTACTTGGGCAGATTTGAAAACAGAATAAGGTAGAGACTTTACTTTCACTGTTGCCTATGCTAAGATATACTGAACAAATTGTGCTTTTAGCTAGATTTCTTTGTAAATGCTGTTAGTTGAGACATTTGGGGCAATAACACAGTCACAGTATTTTTCCTGGGGATGCATTGATTCCTGCTCTATCTCAAAGCACTTCAGGCATACACAGTGCTCTGAGGGCAAAAATGACAGGTCTTGTGCCAAAGCGTGCAACTCAGTAAGCGCGCTTTGTGTGTTTTAAGTCTAGTGATCACAGATGCCCATCTGTAAAGGGGGGAGCCTGCTGCCTGTGAGGTGCTTACTGCACCGTTCACATTACTGAGGGCTTCAAGGTCTTTGTGCCTGCCTGGGAGCGCAGATAACTGGTTCAGTGGAGCGTGAGAACGGATGGTAACAATACAAGTCCAGTGGCGTTTAAGTGATGTTGAGTTTATCTCTTTCTTGATGTACACCAAACAGGTGAATTTACCTCCCCCCTCCTCCCCCTTCGCATTGTTCTGCGTGCTTGGGCATCGCTCTCCCATGTTAGTTGGTGTCTTTGGCAGTGCTGGGAAGGTTGATGCCGAATCTTTTTGAAAGGGTGTGCCAGAGGTTTCTCCAGCCTGCTTTGTACTTCCCTCGCAGTGCCGCGGGGTTTTGGCTGCCAGGCTGGTGGCAGAAGGGTGCTTACAGGCAGATGAAGCCACTTTTGAGGGATAACGGACCAAAAGAGAGACAGCAGTTACAGAAGAGAGTTAAAGATGGTTATTAAATGCTAATAGTTCCTTCTGAGTGCTTGTGGAGAGTTGCACCACAGCTTATTTGATACAGAAGTCCTCAATGATGAATAAAATCGGGAAATTGATTTGATTCCCCCCCCAAAATCAAAAACATCAAGGTGTTTCAGTCATTACTAAACACTACAACTTGCAGTAGAGCTTTGTGGAAAATGTTTGAAATGCCATGGAAGTGAGGTTAATAGGCGTGCTGACAAAATTTTAAAATACAGTTGGTGCAAGTGAAGGTGGTGAAGACTGGTGTCTTTGAAGCTTAGTCTCAGAGAATTCAAGTTTTCCACTTTGTTTGCATCTCACTATTTAGATTTACAAGGACATTAGTGCCGAATAGGGCTTGACTCAAACATTCTATCTACTTTCCATCTTACCAAAAAAATCACTTCCCAAATTCGTTGCTGAAGACCAGATATAAGCTTGATGCATTCACAAAGATACAGGCTCTTGTTCTGCTGACGTAGAGTACCAAGGCATCGCCTTCTAGGGAGCACGCTTCAGCTGATCGCTTAGGCGTTAATGATGGATAATGTTTTGCAGGTGTTGCCCTTTGTTTCTTTCCTGGTTTAATAATAAACATTCTCACTTCTTAAATGTAAGTATTTTAGAGGACAATAGTGAAAGAATTTTTTTTTTTGCCTTCCAGATTTGTATGTGCTGGCATCTGTAGCGGTACTGGGGAATTACTCAAGTGCCATGGTCCCCTCAAATTTTATTCCCACTTGTAAGTGCTTGTGCATGGGCTTCCCACCTTGACAACCTTTTGGCCCACAACTGGAATACCAAGCACTTGAAAATGAAAATTTTTCCTGTCAATTGGAGGTACCAAAGCTGTATGAACTTTAGTTTGGGGTTAGTGTTTCTTAGCTGGTTACGGTATTGTATGTGCATTTTTAGCATTGCAGGAATAATAATCGACATGACTGTGTTCCAAACTCTGTTCCATCAGCATTGAGATAGTCTCCCCAGCTCTGTTCGAAGTGTGTTGTGTTGGTTAAGCCAATTTCCCTTTAACTGATTATTAGTTCTAGCTATGGTGCTAATTATATTTTGTTTTCAAGAGCAGTTTTGTGGTAAATGTATGCCGAGAACTTCTCTGCTTAAAAAGAGGACTTTTCTTGCTGAATTTTATTTGCGTTTCTGTTTAGCTGTTCTGGATCTTGACATATATTTTTAAGGAGGTAGAAATCCTCATTGCTGCTTCCAAAAAGTTTCAGTGAATATTTTTGTCATTCTGCACGCTTCTGAACAGACACCTGCATTGGTGACTGAGGGTGGGCTGGCTCATGCATGAATTCAAGTTAATTAGTCAAGTGGAGGCTGCAGTTCTTGTTTTTATTCAGAAAATGGTATTTTTTACAAAGGGCAAAAATTTTCTTTTGAAGCAGCAGTCAAGGTGTGGATAGACTTTCTATGTGTATACATTTACACACCGCAGTTTATAGGCTACATGCAGCTCTCCCCACTCAAAATTGTAGTGTCTTGTTGTGTTAGACGTGAAGCCTTGCAATCCAAATACCCTCTTCTGAAATCCTTGGTACAGAACTATATTGAGTAGTAAAATTTATTTTTTGTGATACCTTGCAAAGCTAATCTTGTAAACATAAATTAGCTAAACATTAAGTTTTCAATAGGTTTATTAACAACAGCTTTTTCAACAAGAGCTTTTTCAGTTGAATGGTTTGTTAAATTTTGTAGCAGTTCTGAAATAAAAATATCCACTACATTTTCTTAATTGATTATGGAAATTGAGTACAACTTAATGTAATGTTTGGAAGAAAACAAATCTAGAAGCAACAGCTCACCCCAAGCAGTGGTCTGATGGAAACCAAACATTTTGAAAACAACTTAGTGTTACGGGAAGAGAAATTATGCTCAGCACAGTTCCTTTTGCCATGTTGACTGGCATCTGCTCTGTGGGGAGCAATTTGCCTGTCCTGCCAAGGAGAAAAAAGTATGGTAACGCACTGGCAGCTGTTCACGGCAGTGACTCAGCTAGCAGAGAGATAGGGAGAGAAAACACATCTATTCTACGAGCAAAATTATATAAAGGCTCCATTCCTTTTAATTAGAGATCTTATCCTTTCCTGTCTTGAAGTGCTCAGAATCAGAAGACGCAGATAGGGATATTCTGCTATTGTTTGGTTGGTATCTTCTCTTTTCTGAATCTACGTGGTTATTGCAAGCACAGCTGAAGAGCAAGCTAGCTGACATTTGAGCAGAGCATATATTGACCACTGGTTTTCCTTCTGTATTGCTGCTTCACGGGAATATTGCTCTGCTGCGTTGTCTGAGGGGAAAGATTTAAATATCAGTTCATACCATTAGTGTCTTTGACTGCAAGTTTTTTAAGTCAATTGAATTGATAGTTATCTCTTGCTAACTTTTATCTCTCTGCCTCGTATTTGTACACTGCGAGGAGAAGGTGATAAGGCAACTGCCAGGCAGACACCATCTCCGTGCGTTTAACAGAGCTGAGATTGGATTCTGCTGCTGCCGGCATTATTGTGTCGTATTTTTTTTGCCTTCCTCTCTTCCTCGTCGTTCCTCTGCGGCCTGCCATGACTCAGGTGCTGTTAGTGCTCAGGATTTATGAGTTGGCTTTCATAGTGGGTAACACGTTCCTGGCGAGAATGAGATGTATGAAGGGTCCTGGATTATCACTCAGTGCTGGTGTGGTCCTGAAAAGCGTGTGGTTGCATTGTAGGGACTGATTATTTCTCAAGAAGTCCACTCACTAGCAAGGAAATACTGAGGAAGCATTATTTAAAAAAAAAAAAAAAAAAAAAAAAAAAAATTTAACAGTGGTGATTTTTCAGTTAAACTTCAGAGAAAGTATGACAGTATGACCCCCCCATCAAAAAAGCACCCTCAAGATAAATCCAGTGTTACAGTAGAGGAAGAATTTTTATTGACTCCACTTTGAATTGTTGCTTATTTATGCCTGGCTAATCCTGGGGATCACTTAAGCAATGTCAAAGGGAGCTTGACAGAACACCGCATTAGTGTGTGGTTCTTAAAGTGATGGTTTTTAGCAGGTGTTTTAGCCTATGTTAGACTCTTGAATAATTCCATGTTGTAACAAAAACTAAAATATTATTCTGGCTACTTATTGCTGTGTTTGCGTATGTTTTTGATTTTTGTGACACAATAAAATAGACCATTTTCTGAGTATTTTGTATAATGGCAGTATGGAATGTTACTACTCTATCTACTTGGCAAAATATCTTGCTGAGATATAGATTTCTAATGACTGTCAGGCTCTGTGCCTAAGAAATTTCCTTGTAGATATCTCATTACAGAACTAGTATCATTAATAAAGTAGCTGAAATATTTTGCAAATGCAGGAATATTTTTTACATCGGTAACTGCAAGGAAGATACCTACCATATGCATAATTTGAGGCTGACTTAAAAACTGTAATTTATCATAATTATCTGCATATTATAATGGCAAAACACGCTTAATTGCTTTTGACTGGACTGGTGGTATGATGAGAAGGAAAGTTAACAGCAGATGGCCCTACTGTCAAAACTGTAGTCTCTTAACCCAAAATGAAGTAACAGACTGAACATAACATGTTTCTGGCTCCTTTTTCTGATTTTCAGCAGTAGGTATGAGCTAGCATTTGGTGGGGTTGTGAATGTTTACAGAGCAATAGAAATAGTCTTACATGGGGATGAAAATAGCAAAGACGACTTGACTGGATAGGATTCCTCATCACATTATCACTTAGACTTTCTAAAGGATATTAAGTTGTTTAAAATATTGAACTGGACTGGAAAGCAAATTATTTCCAAAATATTAGAATCTATTATAACACTGTTTTCTGCCCTTTTACCACCATATGTGCATCTTCTACTTCCATAGAGCAATGAAAAAAGTGCTTTATCTTCTATACCTGTCTGGCTATGAACAAATAAATTAGCTAGCAGTTGAAAAAACAGATAATTTTGCTGTGCTTCAAATAAATTCAGCTTTGCTGCATCAATTGCAATATGCCTGAAGGATTTGTCTTATATTAATCACAATGTGCATGCACAGATGTGGTGCTGTAAAAATCCCAGCATTTTCACTGACGGAATGCCTCAGAGAATTGAAGAATTTAAGATTACATTTGTACAAAGTTAAATTACAGAATGGGGGAGAAAAAGGATTTTTTTTTTTGGTTGTTTTTTTTTTAATGTCTAGCCAGAGAGAATCACAATAAGCAGGTGGTACATGATACTGCTGGATGGTCAATGAAAGTAAATTAGCTGCTTCAGTTGATGGAAAAGAAATGCTGGTCTGATCAGCTTAAATAAAGGTGACATGTTATTTGTGAAATAATGTGAATACCAAAATGTGGTTTAACCCCGAAGTTTGTTTGTATGTATTTATGTACATTTTGTGCGTGCTTCATATTATAGATTTTATAACATTTAATCTTCTAGACTAAAATAATGGGTGAATTTATTAGAAAGCAGAACTCATTACAGGGAGAGATTTATTATTTGCTTTGTGTCAGAATAGATCTTGTTCAGATGTGCCCGTCAATGGGACAATGTAATTTGTTCATCATAGTAACAATACGTAAAAGAAAAACAGTGGGACAAACATATTTTACACTTAAACATTTTCCCCTTTTATAATGCAAGCATAAGAGAAAGATTTTAGAAGCTATCCTATTGTTTTAAGGGCTAACTGAAATAAATTAGTAGATTTGTTAGATCCGAATTAAATATTAGGACATAAATGGTCTAGTAACAAACTCTTTTAGAATAATTGTTAACACTGAGATGAGGCATATTTCTATATGTTAATGTTTTAAATTTTTTTCAATACATCATCATTTGGTATTGTTGTTTCTGAAAACTGACAGCCAGTTGCCAGTTACAATCTATCTTGTGCCTATTTCAGGAGGCAGTTAGGTTTTTAATGTTTATGTTTGTCCCTTAGGCTGTATAATCTAGGCCCTTGCATCAGCTAATGTAGATACACAGCATAATAACATCTTTTATAGTATTATGTAGGTATACAGGGAGGAGTTGCTCAGACTTTCTATGCTCTTTCAAAACCTAAAAGGATATACTTTGAATAATTCACTACACATACGAATAAACTGTGTGCAATAAGTATATAATTCTTGTCTAGCCTACTGTGTCATAGTAGACACAAAGGTAGGTACTCTTGGATACTTTTAAGATCAGTTGTACAAAAGCTTGTAATAAATTTCCCTTTCTTTATTTTTCCTTGGAATCATCCTTGTCTTTGTAGGAGGCTCTCAAGATATGTTTTCTTTGAACTTCTAGTAATGTGGTATTTTGCTTCTACCCCATGCTGGTCTTCTGAGCATCCTCTAAGAAGGTTTCTGTGATCCAAAGTGAAGTTCCAAGTTCAAATTAATTAAAGTATCTCATTATTTAAATCTGATGCATGTATTGTAGAGGTTGTTTGGGAGGCTTTAATGAATAAAGTTCAAATTAAAATGAAGAAACGTAATGATTCACTTCTCTCCTGCTAATATTTCCCTACATTCACTTACAAAATACTAATGCAGTACACACGGGTATTGGAAATAGGTTGAAGAGCATAATTTAACAAGAGTTTCTAAACATTTACCTGCTAAGATACATTTTAAAATGGATGCCTTATACAATTCTGGCAACATTCTGACTGCTGATGGAGAACCTTATTTCTCATTCCTTCTGAGCAGTTTTGCTGCACTCTTTTGCACTCTCCAAAACCTAAGCAAAAAGACAAAATCCATTTGCAAAAATTCATTGATTTTGATGATTTAAAGTTTTGCCTATAATACTACTATTTTTTCTGTGCCTTCATTTTTTGTATTACATGTTTAACCTCTTTTGAACTTCTAATTCACTTTTATTTATTGTTCATCATAACGTTTTGCTCTCTCATGATCAAGACTATATTCCCTGTATTTTTATGAGTCAGCAGAGGGGTGAATTGTGGAACATATGGTAACTATCAAGCTTCCAAAAACCTTTCTGTAAAAAAAAACCCATTTTTTTTTGTTTGTAGCAGGTTGACAATTGAATGCTTGAGGAGTGAAAGCAGAGCAGAAGATCAGGAAAGGAATGAAAGACTAGATATAAAAATATGTAAACATCCTGAATGTGACAATGAAACAATTAATAATTCTAGTAAAATTAAAATAGTAAGTAAGGAAGTCACTTTAAAATTATGGATTGACATTTTTGGTCCAGTAAAATGTTCTGGCACGGGTTAAATAGTTTGATCTTACAATGATGGCTTAGGTCTAGAGCAAAGGAATAGTAATCTCCATCAGTGTGCATTTATAGGGAAGTCTTTCTTCTTCATGTAACTAATTAGAATTAAATATCCTTGTGTTTAGCTTCTTAAAGTATGTATAGTCACATTCCCTCTGTTTCAGCTCTGAATAGTACTCAGCTCTCTTCCTCTACAGAATTATTGTTCTTGCTTCAAATACGAAATCGTGGTTTAGTTGTGAAAGAACTAACTGGCTGGTTTTTACTGCTGCAAAATTATTAAGTTGGGTATTTTTTTTTTTTCTGTTGCTTACACCTGAAAACAAGCGTAAGGGAAAAATGAAAATAACATTTATTCAAAATGAGTCCTAAGTTCTTAAAGGCTTGGAGGGTCGGCGCTGTGGTGTTGCACATGGCAGCAAACCAGCAGGTTTTGGCAATACAGACACAACAAAATGCCTCTAACATTTTTCTTTTTCCTGCTGGAACAGGCAGGCTCTGAAGGCCTGCACTGACAGGTAATGAGATCTAATAAGCAAGGGAGAAGGGGTGGGTGGGAATGAAAGAATAAGGGAATATCCATATTCATTATTTAATCAAATAAAATTCTCTTGGAGGATTCTGGGAATACTCAATCCTTGCTTCAAAAGCTTCTCTGTGATAGCTGTAAACAAATTACCTTACGAATAACTTCTTAATCAGGGAAGAGTAGAGCTGTTCTCTACTTGATCTCTCCCTTTGGGTGGTCCCAGTCAGAGAGCAGCAGCCTTCCTCCTGATGGCTTGGCTTCAGAAAAGCTATATGGCATTATGCTGACAGCTGTAGACCTCTTTTTGTTAGGGATAACAAACATCCTGTGCTGAGGACAGCATCAAGCCCAGCTTGCAGTAGCCCAATTAGAGAAGCTAAAATCTCATTTGTTTCACCATGGGAGTCTCTGAAAGCACACCGTTTTGGCCTCATTACAGTATTTTTAACTTTACAAAAACAATTTCATTATGGAAATTAAAGAAGCTCATTTAGTCTTAGCATTTATGCTGAACTTAATAAATTCCATGAGTATATCAGCTGCCCTAGTGTGCAGGCTTTTTCTTGTTTATCTCAGTAAAAAGTTGTTTTAAAAACTATTTGCAGAGTCTGTTTCGTAAAAGAATATGTCATTTTAATATACTGGTTATTTATTATTAAAATGAACACATTTCTGGACTCTATTGTAGGTCATTTTCCTTTATTGAACGTCCAAGCATTGAGAGGCATTTGCTGTGCTGACACCCATGTAAAAGGGACAGTCAAGTCTGCAGTTTTCCTCCAGATACTTGAGATATTTTTATATTTGTGATATTCTAAAATACAATTTCTCTCATACGAATCTTAAAATCTATCATGGTTCAATACAAATGACAAGTAGAGTGGTGCTTTCCTAGGATTTCACTGAAAGGTGAGGATCTTGGTTCAAAGTTGTGCAGGAAAACCCTACCAAGGGTTTTAAATTACTTTGGGATATATCTTCTATATGTACCTTGAGAGGCTGTTTATGCTTTTCTAAAATCTGAAGAAGGGAAGAGGACAACTACTTTCCCATAATGTGTTATAGGAAGAAGAGTGAAACAGAGTTGCTGACATTTATATTGTCTAAAGGTGTTTACTGATGAGAAAGGAGAGAGGCCACAGAGACTATTTTGTCAGTCCACAGTCAAAAGTATTTGCAAACAATACTGAAATATGAATAACCAAAATAGTAAATAGTGCAAATTTGCTACTGAGTATGTTAAGTAAATAATTTGGTTTGTCATAAAGTGAGGGAGCCTAGAAGGACTCCCTAGAAGGAGTTAGGTGACAGGCTGGGTTCTTAATTTTTCATAATTTTTTACTTCCCTTTTTGGTTTTGGGTCTTCCCAACGGAAAGGAGAGAGCTAAATATATGGTTATGATATTCTTATTAATGCTTTACCTTCATGAAGTAGTAGTAGTGTAGGACATGATCAACAGAAAGTCCCAACAAATCCAAGGTCATGGGATCCAATACTCTACCTAAGATTGCTTTATTACAGCATTTCACAAATTAGGATATACCTTACATAAAATGAGGAGAGGTGGGGCAAGAGTTGTGAGGAGGAGTGGTTGCAGTACATAACGTTTTTCAGGAGCAGAGCAGTTGTGTGCTTTTGAGTAGAATGAGTGTATGAATGGGAATTTTAACTTGAGTGAAAAATATGGGCAGAGTAGTTAGTGGAGAGGAGGATACATACGCATGCATGTATCATGAGTATGCAAGCATGCTCAACATATGTGCTGAGCTGGTCAAGTAGGGAGGTGTGAAGGGAAGCTAATGTGAAAGCTTATTGCATGTGTGAGCTGTGCTATATTGTCTGAGCACATCTTGATCAAAGTAATATGAACCTTCATGAAAATCATGATAAATGTATCTATCTTAATTAAATAGTCTTAATTAGGTATCCAACTTAGAAGTAATGCAGGTTTACATGTGTGCCTAGCAGAGAGGCTCCATCAGTTTTTTATAGAATCATAGAATAGTTTGGG
>NW_009194630.1:57866-81250 GCF_000690835.1 Fulmarus glacialis | reverse complement strand
ATTTTTTTTTTTAATGTCTCTTACTCACTGTGAGTGATGATGTTGGGCTGATGATGCGAATCTTCAAGCTTGGCTTTTTCTGGTCCAGTTCTGGATCCCCCCCGACAGCATCTTTTTTAAAAAGCTTTTGTACCTAGCTTGAATGGCATAGTCTTATATGTAGAGGAAGAGGATTTCTTTTGTTGTTTATATATTTATTTTTAGAATCATGGTGGAAAGATTTGACTGCGTTTTTGGGTTTTCTCCCTGTAGATTTGAAACGTTTATGAGAATGATACTCATTTGGATCAAAGGAGATCTTCTGGCAGTCCTCTGACTTCGTTTCAGTCCTGGCAGTGTGACAAATAATGAAAAAGCAATCATTTCCCCTTCTCCCACTTTTATTCTCAGGATAAATGAATGGTTAAGATCTCTGTGCTAAAAAATAATTGCTCATGTCCCTTACGAAAAAAAAAAAAATCCATAACACTTACCCTTTAAATAGATGATTTGATCTTTTCTATTGCTTTGTATTTTGCACTGGTGAGTGTCTTTGCTTCCAGTCTGAGGCTAAACTTAACAAAGTTTACATGGAGGCTGAGCAGGTTGAGTCTGTGGGAAGGGAAACTGGATAAATAATTTTACCACTTGAGATAGCAGTTCCCGCGGCGGGAGCTGAGCAGCGGGGGTGCAGTAGGGCCATGCTGCCATGGTCCACCGGTAGAACTGTTCTGCACACCATAAAGCTAAAGAATTTACCGAAATACAGAATGAATGGAAAAAAAGAGTAATTCTCATTTGCCATGTGATTAAAATAGCTCAAGCATCTTCTAAAATGGGTGTGAGAGGCTGCTGAGCCCTGCTGGGCAGGAGTTCACTGTTCCTCCTCCATCTGCCCCTGGGGGTTGACGAACGGAGGGAGGTGTCCACTGGTGCTTTGCCAGGATTTCTCTTTTTCTTTTCTTTCCTTTCCTCGCTTTTATGGCAGTGGATCTAAGGATGAACTGCTGTATTTTACATCTCTCCGCCCCTAGCAGCCAAACGGTGCTGTGCAATGGGCCGGCCTGGGTCTGCGACGGCTGCATGGGGGGACCAAGCTGGCTGCCCATCCCAAAGGTGCGCTCCACCTTCCCGGAGCACTAACCTGCCGTTGTTTCCAGCAAAGTCAGGCATAAAAGAGTAGGCTGGGCCTGTACTCCTTGTTTGGGGATAACTGCAGTGGTTTCATTCCTTTTTTTTTTTTTTTTTTAATGCTGCTAATTGGTGCTCTCGGCCACAGCTCCAGCTTAATGAAGGCTGCTCCCTGGGAATCATTGCAAACAGTTATGGAAATGTGTTTAAACGCTCGGAGATTTGTTGTGCTTTTCTCTTTATGGGCTTATTCCTTCAAAAAGGATAAATGTGCCCCGAGTCCGCATCCACCCAGGACGAATGCTTTCCATGAACCCTGCAGCGAGGCTCGGGGCACCTCTGCAGCAGAGAGTGTAGACGGGGGGTTAGCGCTAATGCCGTGAGGAAGCCCAGCCCCGCTGCACCCGTCGTCCTGAGGAAGCACGTTTTCGGTCTGTTTGCTCCATACTCCAGATGGGGCTTTGGACGCTGGGGATGGGGATTGATAGAGCGTCCAACTTCCCTCCCACCCAGGGGAGGAGAGCATCCCTCCTCCTCTGACCTGCCCATCGCAAGCATCAATTACTCAAGCCAATGGCCCTATTAAATCAACAGGGCTGCTAATTAGATGCTAATGCAGTGCACCTGCTGTGGTCCTTGCTGATGCCATGGCTGAAGCGCTTGTGTTGGTCGGTCTGTCAGTCAGTGCGTGTCCCTCTGTTCTTCATGGTGGGGACTCTGTGTTTGCACAGGGGCAGAGATGCTTTAAGCTGCTACAACTAAAGGAGAAGGGTCACTTGATGGGTTTTCCCTTCATGGCTGTTGGCTGTAGCTGTATGTTGCCCAGGTTTGGAGATGCGTAAGCCATTCCTGGTGGTCCGGGGCAGGAGGGGCGGTTTGGATGAGGGCTCGTGGTTTATCCCTGGACGGAGAAGCACCATCCAGTTGGACGTACACTCTCGCAAGCCGGGCCAATTAATTCTGCTCTGGGCATTGAGCCAGTGATGGTAGGAAGCAATGATGAATAGCCAGGCTGTCGCTTCTTCCTCCGAGAGAGCGTTTTGGGAGGTCAGGAGCTGCTGTGGTGGGTGTGTTTCCAGAACAGTTTGCAGCTTGTTTCTGTTGGTGAGACACGGGGCTGGCAAAGGTGCCGCTTCCATGAAGCATCCCCTGATGATAACGCATGAAGTTGGTTGGTTTTAAATGCCTCTTGAAAAGCTGGCTCTCCACCAAATTTATTCTGCAGTTACGAAGTTGTGAGACCCCAGGGCGGTGACTCTGTGCCCTTGGGACGGTGTGATTTGTGATTTTTTTTTTTTGGGTAGCCTCATCTGGTGCGTGCTCAAGGGTCACCGATGGGAACCCTGTGCCAGCCAGTGGTGTCCAGAGGTTGTCACCCTGTGGTGGCCTTGCCTCGGCTCATCGAAAATGAGCTGCAGGTCCTCGAGCAGACGTAGGGATCTCTGTTAGCTGTTGGCAGCTTTAATCAGAAAAACTGGATCAAGCATCAGCTTATCCTCTTCTCGCAGGAGGTGGTCGCTTCAGGCTGACGATGAGGGACAGGACCTTCGTTGTCCCTCACCTTTTATCTACAGCCCTTCACTGGCAGGAAATGCAAAATCCTTCCCACGGTGTTGGGCGGACCTTTGGGGCTCATGGATTTACCCCCCCACCTTCTTTTTAAGGCAGGGCTACGTCCTCCTTTGTGAGACAGCCCGTTCACTCAGAAGCCTTTCAGGTAGGGATTTCCAAGGTGGATGTTTCTCTGCCTTTTTGTCTGTAAGCAAAAAAAGTGATTCTAAGTGCTGCTGGTGAGAGGAGGCATCCAGGCAGAAATGCAACCCCCCCAAAAAAAAAAGAATTAGAAAAATGATTGTTTGTATGGAGGTATAATTGTCCAGGCTGTCTCAGCGGTTGCAGATGACTCCAACATGGTGCTTCAAGACCAAGAGAGTGCCCAGGGCCTCCTGAATATGGCTGTGAAAGTAAAATAAGTGCTTGTTTTTAAAGAACAACGTGGGATATTGTTTATTTTTGCTCCTAATTAGAGGGAGATGCGAGTGGTCTAATTCCCATATTTTAAGAGCAACATTCAGGCAAAATGATGGACAGGGAAGATGAGAAGAGACCGCTACAAGCCAAAAGCAGCAAACCCATGAAGCAGAGCTAGAGACAGCTTTAAAGCTATGAACATGATTGCCTGAGGAGTCTGCCAAGGAACCAGATGCTGTAAATGAAAGAATAACTTCCATGGCTTGGCATCTGCCTGTGATCCAGGGGGAGGAGGAGGAGCAGGGAACTGCATGGAGGGCTGGGGAACGGTTGCTCCAGCTGCGAAACGGGTACCTGCAAAAATACTTGGTCCATCCTGGTGTTTTTGTATGTAAGAGAGTGAACCTGTTGGAAAGAGGAGAGGTGACGGTCAGTGCACCCATCTTCTGGGCTGTCTGACCCTATTCTGTGTGTTGGGTGTCAGCGTTACGTGGTTGTTTGGCTGCTGGGAAGATCGGGGTGCTGCGGCAGCTTAAGCAGGTGGTGGCAAATGAGGAAGATGTGGCTGGGCTGAATTCTGAACCTTTTGGGACCCATTTCTGCCCAGAACCCTACAGAGCGGTCTGTTTTCCATGCATGGACCAGCTCAGTTGATTTTTAAAATAAGTGGCTACTTGTGACTTTTCTGAGGTCAAATCACGCTTGGAAGTGCTCTAGTTTTGAAAACCAAACTGGGAAGTTCCTGTTATTTTTCTCCCCAATTTATTTTTACAATTACTGTTAAAATAATTGCAATCCTAGCAAAGGTAAACAGCTGGGTTTGACATAATCAGTACATAAACAATATCCATCATTTACATGGTATAAAACCTGAGGCTGCATCTTAAGGAAAAAAAAAAAAGCCTTTATGGGAAGGGGAGCAGAAAATCAGCTGGGGTTCTCCTTCTGCATTTAGTACATGTGGATAACGGCGTCAGTGTTTGCAGCAGCGACGCAGTCTCCTTTCTGCTTCTGCTTGAATCAAACGCCCCAGAAAAAAGTGATAACAACAGCGCTGTGCATGGGGCATCTTCAGAAAGCCATGCGAGCGGTGCTGCCCGGTGTGCATAAACATAATGTGCCTTTCACAGCTGGGGAAGTCAAGGCAGGGAGCAGTAATTAGAGGTAATAGGGGAAGTTCATGCCATTTCAGGCAAGGAGAAGGGGGATAGCACTGGTTTTCAAGCCAGGGAAAGGAAGGAGAGCTTTGTTCATGGGTTAGGCATTTTTTTACTGTTTTAACAGCCTTTTGTTTTCTACTCTTGTTTGACTTTAACCAGTGGAGAAGAGGTTGAAGATGCTCCTTGGGTGCACGGGGATGAGATGGAAGTGGGAGCGGGATGGAGGGCTCGGGGCTGGGGGGCATCCCTGGCATCCCGAGGAGCCTGGCAGGGAGCTGGGGAAAGTGGAGGCGGCTGGGGGTGAATTCAGCCTCCGCACGCTCATGGCAACCTGCTGCATGTGTGTCCGTGTTTGTAAGCAGTTGTGGATGTTTTACCTCGAAATAACAAAGTGTTTTTGCAAGGAGGGGCACGGGGAGGCCTCTGTATTGCTGCAGCTTGGGGACACAGTCGTGTGCAAGTCAAATAGCCACATCATGTTGAGTGCAGAATGACTCTGCTTATTAATATAATAAACCAGAGGAACACGCTGTCATGACAGTCTCCGCAGCAAGAATCCAGGGGGTTATTTTAACCAAGGCGGCATTAAATCTTCCTGTCTCCTGAAAATAGCACCCTGGAGGTATAGGCTGTAGGGTAGGAACATTTAACAAGGGCTTGCAGGAGTTTTTATGCATATCGTGGTCTCCAGAACATTGCTTTGCTGTCTGAGGTTTTTATATCTTGCTCATCACTATAGTTAAGTTCCTCAGACATGATAAGGAGCAAAGTACGCGCTCTCTCTTGCTCTCCTTTTTTTTTTTTTCCTTCTTTCCTTAGTTGCAAGATGAAGTTTTCTCTGCTGTAGCACTGATACAAGACCTTTTCTTCAGATGTGCTATATGAAAACATGCTGTCATCGTCTGCTTTGGAAGCTGGGAAGTGTGTGCGTGTGTATGTATATGCTATATATATACACATACACACCATAGAGTGATACGTGTATGTGTGTGTGTATATATATTCTCTCTCTCTCTCTCTCTCTGATAAAATAGGTCTTTCTCATCTCTTTAACAAAAACTGAGTCTTTGTAGGTGATGGAAGATCAAATCTGCCCCAGGATCCCCTGATGGGCTCACAGCCCCGAACTGCTGTGATCGATTCAAGGGCAATCGCATTCCTCTCCCGCACCCCTGACACCAGGGTTTTGGTCACTGGGTGCACGGGTAGGTTCACCAAACCCTTGGAGAAGACCTGATGTGGGGTTAGTTAATGCTGACAGCCCAGCTGTCTCCCCCTGAGCCCGGGAGGTCCCTGAGCCCACAAAGAGACCTTTGTGGCTTCAAACGGCCCCATCATCGGGGGCTGCCCGCTGTGGATGAGGCTTTCCAGGAGGCTCCGGTCACTGCTAAGGAGGGAGATGAAAACAAAAAAGGCAAATTTCTTGGAGAGAACAAGTTGAGGGGAGTCCCTGCAGGTTCCTCTGAAGTATTTTGCATTGTCCACGTGCCAAACGCCGAGCACATTGGGCTGGTCTGTGTTGCTTTATTCCAAAGTGGAGCTGGAGCACCTCAGAGCAGAGAGTTGTGATGGTCTCTGGTGAAAAGTGTGCCTGAAATCTTCCTGTATTTCCTAGTTGTTGGTTCGACATGGAGGCAGCTTTCTCTTCTCTTTTTCTAATCGTGGAGAGGGTTCAATACATCATCTGAAATAACTTTTTTGCCTCGGCAGGGAGGTTCCTTGAGGCTGTAATTGACACTTTCTCTCTTTCAAGCAATGGCGTTTTACCTGGGAAAGCAGCCAGTCGGTATTTTCAGCACAGTAGAGTTCTGCCTTGCATTAAATGGAGGAGGTTCCAGATCCTCCTTAGATTTTTTTTTTTTTTTTCCCCCCTTATGATGATCTCATTTTGCTTTGTGCCCTCTCTACCATTCTGTCCACAGTCTCTCCAGCTCCGTCTTAGAAACACTGCCATTAGATGGGCACTTCTTTAGTTTCATTGAAACAACACCTGCAGAACCAACAGAAGAATAATCTGGAGTCCTCAGCTGCATCATGATAGGCAGCTGAAATCTCCTTTAAGTGACCCTGAAATGTGGGCTGAATTATTACTGGTGTTTTTTTATTTTCAATGAGGATGTGTGATAACACTGAAGGTAAATTGAGAGTGAAGAAGATGCTGGATACTGGCAAGAAATCTGGAGAGGCCAGGAGAGAAGAATTTCCAAAGCAGAAACAAACTGTTCTTCGTTCTTAGTTTTGCATGCCAATTTAACGTATTCATGAAAATTGCCTCAATTTAACTTCAGGGGAGAAAAGAAACTACAGGGTTGGTGTAGCTGAAAGGCTGCATCCTGTTCTAGTAAGTTTGCTATACTTTAGGTTTTCATCTAGAGGGTTTTTTTTATGGTACTTTCTACCAGCACTTTTCCACACCTGGTTCTTTTTAAAAAACGCTCTGCAATCTGTAGGAAAAAGATGCTAAGCACAGTAATCCCTGTGTCACAGGTGGAGGGAACTGCCAGAGATGTGCAGTAACTTTGGTCCCTGCCAGAGCCAGGAATAGAGATGAGCCTTTAGCTCCGGCATCCCGGATGGTGCAGCACCGCACACCCCTGCCCGGGAGTCGTCCTGGCAGCGTGCGGCTGGAGCAGGAGGTGTAGGGCTGAGCCGGTCGTGCCGCTCGTCTCAACCTCATTTTATGCGCCTGCCCTTGGGTACAGTGAATTACCCTCTGTGTGATGAGCAATGAAAGCAGTGGTGAACATTTTGGATTATATATACCTTTTACAGCTAGAGGCATGAAGCCTTGATAGACTTGGCTACTTGTCTGGCCTCTCTTGCCAGTTAAATAATCTGGGGTTGAATATCTCCACCCCTCTGGACATTGGATTTCCCCTCTAGTGGTCTCCCTCCTCTTCATTTCTCTGTCGTTAATCTGCCCACATTCAGGTGGGATTTAAGAAGTACTTGCTTGGCCTTGCACAATGGAACTGGCAAGTTCTGCTCAGGTCATCGAGGTACATAAAAATGCGCTAGGAGTCTGCAAATGCTGCTGGTTTTACTGCTTCCTTTGCAAGGTCTGTGCAGCCACCCAGCAAATCAGCGTTAGTCACTGCTCTCCCTCCAGGACAGGCTTTCTTTGACCCACAGGGGTGGGAAATCTATTGGCATCTGGAGTTATTATGAATTTACTTTGAGATATCTTGCTAATGTACCAGCACCACCTCTGCCTATCCACCTCCAGCAGCTGCAGAAAGTAAGGTCCAGGATCGCATGGGCACAAGCCAGATTTCTTTTTCAGGAGGTTTTCATGCTTGAAATGCAAGGATGGAGTTTCCCATGTGGTACCTGCATGGTCCTCTGCACTAAATGAGCAACACCGCCTTGCCTTCTGCTTCGAGGGGCTTCGAGGAGTTTTATTGTGCAACTTGTGCTGTACAAGCTGAAGACTTTAGTTTCTGGGTCTATTATATTTAAAAAAAGAAAAGTCATTAAAAAAAAGAATAATACACTATCAAATTTTTGCAGCTTTCTCTGCACAAGTGTGGCCTTGTCGGGGTGATCAGGATACTGATAGGCACAGATCCTGCAGCGTGCTTAAGCAGAGGCACAAGTTTGCAGGGTATGGGTGGTAGATTTTAAGGTCTTGCAGCCCAAAGGCATTTCTTTCTTGTCTTTGCAAATGTTTCTGATGCTGTATAAATACTGTCTTTGAGGTTTACCGGCAGCTAACACTATCGCATGCTTTCATTTAAAGCAAAATCCAAGTGCCTGTTTTATATCTCTAAGAGAATTATGAAAGCCCTTTTTGTAGCATTGCAAACAAATGGAGATTGACAGTTATTAGTTTATGATCTAACTGCTCTGACAGTGTTTGACGCAGAGGGATTTTCATTCATTGACTATGAGGCATTCCTCGTACGTGCTCAAGAGGAATGCTTAATCCATCATGCCATTGCTGACCATTTACTTGGTCCCCGCTGGGGATCTCCAGGTCCTGGGGGGGTGAAGGTACCGGTACTGAGCAAACTGGGCAAGTTGCCGAGCAGAAACCTGCTGTTTGCAGCAGATGCTGAAAAGGGGCCCGAGAAGCTGGTTTTTTTCCCCATAGCCTTTTTTGGGGGTATTTGGGAGCAATATGGAAACTGTGTTACGCACATCGCAGGTCACTTTTAGCAATAATCAGCAAGAATTTAGCACCTAATATATGTCTAATAAATCTGAATTAAATCTTTAATTGAAAGGCTTAATGTGAAGAGTAACCAAAAAAATAAACAACCTGTTCACTTGCTATTGCGCTGCTGTTCACCGTCTCTCCTATGCGAGGCAATTATTGCAGGTCATATAGCTCATTTTATCTAAGTCTAAGCAACTTCTGCAGGAGTAAGGGTTCAGGCAGCACGGGTGCCGCTGCCCCCTTCGCAGGCACAGTGCGGTCCACTTCTTGCAACCCCGAGCACTGCTTTAAAGCCCTGCCTGTCGTGTCCGGCATATGGCATTGCAGCCCTTAAATATGATGGTTTTCATTTGTCAAGCTGTCAGTGACTTGAATCAATCTCTGGTGCTGTTAATCCATCCTGAGTGGAGATGCCAGCAAAGCTTTCTGGTAGTGGGGAGAAGTTTACTTTCTGCTGATACTTTGCAACAGAAAAAGAGATAAGTATGTTATTGATCACAAATGACTGTGGATTCCCAGTGCAGGCTGCTTTTCGGGGGGACAGTAACCTTTGCAGTGAAGTCTCTGGGACGCCAGTGGGGAACGCAAGGCATCACCTTGATTAACCAGCACCATCTGCTTCCTGTGATGCTATGGCGAATTGGGAGTTAAATTTTTGTAAATCACATAGAAAAGCCAGAGCACTTATTTAATTTGCATGCAGTTATTCCTCCTGCTTCTCCTCGTCAGTATTTTGATTGCTGTCGAAATCTCTCTCCTCCCTGGGTGTAGGCAGCAGCGTAAGGATGGGCATGCATGGGCTATATTGCTAAGCAACACTGCCAGAGCGCTGCGTACCCCAGGCGCTGTCATTACCGCACATCCATTTTGCATCGTCCGCTGCCTCAGCGTTGCGCTTGCTGGATTTCGATCTCGCAGACCTGTTGATATCATTGATTAGGGCAGATTACAGTAATCGTAAAGTTAAGCAGAAAATGGCATTGCGCGTTGCTGGTGGGAGGCTGACGGCACGGGAATGCTGTTCACAGGGAATTGATGCTCATGGCTATTGATTAGCAAACACTTTGCATTGCATTGAATGTCAGTCTAGTTAGTTCATAAATTTATGGATGTCATTCTGCATTTGGCACAAACTTTCCTGCTTTCTGTGTCATTTTGTCTGGAGAGTTTGACTAAAATGGCAACGTGATCTGCTAGGAACAAAATGGAGATGTGGGAATAAAATACTAGTTTTATCGTTTGCATTTATCCTACATCTCAAAGAGCAGTGTTTAGCGTACCTCTGCTTTCTAATTTTACTTTGTAACATGGTTTGAGGCCCAGGGAGACTCATTATGTGTCGATATAATGATATTGGTACAATATTGGTAAAATACTAGTATTTGGAGATGGTTGTCAGATAACTTTCATTTTCCATGCACAAGCGCGTAGTAAACACACAACATTTATTTAATACTTTGGGGACAATTTTAAGTCTTTCAAATATGTGCTGGGTAATTGAAAACAAATGTTAACTTCTCTTTAATAGCGCTTCACAGTAGTCACAGTGCAGTGTGACCGAGTTTTCATTTCAGTATTCTTCGGAGACATTTGAAGTATGCGGCTTCTTAAATCTGAGCTGACTTAGAGCCCGGGGATTGCTCTCTGTAAAATGCATTATTGCAGCGTTTGGAGGAGAGTCCTCAGTGAGCAGCGTTTGCCTCTCTGGGTCATGCCTGGCCTGTTCAAGTCGGATGCACTCCTTGCAGCCGCCCAACTTTCTGGGCTGCAATTCGGTAAAAACTTTGCTAACGGAGGCTCTCGTGTGGCACCTCACAGCTGGGAGGCAGTTGCTCCATGCGGCCTTGGGGGTGTTGTGAGCCATGGCAGCTCGGGGTCTCATCATGCCCCCTCAGGCCTCTTCGTGGGCCCGATCCAGCCCACTGGGTGCTGCATTTGTGTTCGCAAGCAGCGAGGCTTGCTCAGAGGAGCTGACCTGCATTCGGAGCAAAGCTTGAGCCGCTGCGTCAGCAGAGATCCCGTACGCCACGTCCCCGGGGGCCGCCGGGCTCCAGGTGGACGCGGAGCCGTTTTGCTGTGGGGACAGGACTCGAGAGGCAGCTTGGCTTGGCTCTGGAGCAAAGACCCATCCCTGGATCGTTGCCGCGTGGCTTTTCACAGGTAGCCAAAAGAGAGCGATGTCTTCTGCTCCCCCGCAGCGTGTTGAATTTGGGCTGGTGATGCCGAGGAGGAGTGTGCCATATGTGGGATGTATCTTGTCTAACAATTAGTCATTTAAAAAGGGCATTTTGGTTCTCTGTTAATCACTGCAGAGGAGTCGGCCGCTTCAGAGGTAATTTGTCCTGCTTTGACCCACGTGTCTGCGCGCAGGGGAGCGGGTTCCCTGGTCCTGCCGGGTGGTGAGGGGCAGGCGTGGGCACAGCCGTGGGGTCAGTCTCCAGCTGGACAGGGTTTTCCACCCCGTGTGTGCCGATACCCAGCCCTTGAGCCAAGAAGTATCTTCTTCCCCTGCCCCGTCTTCATGGGAACATTTCTGAGGTAGGGAAGGGACCATCAAGCTCCCTGTGCCGCTGTGGGAAGAGGGGCCACCATGCTCTTCTCTGAGGCACGGCAGTTTTGCTTTTAGCAGAATAAACCACTGCTGAAGAATGGGACCTAATGAAGAGAATTTGAAGTGCATTTATCCTTTGAAAAGTGAGTCTAAATATAGTGCTGTGGAGTCCAATATCTGTCTCTCCGAGACGTTCAGATCAAATGTACCCATTTTGAGATTTTTATTTTTTGCCTCTCCTTTCTGTCAGCCCAATGGCCTCCCCTGGGAATTTAAATTCCAGTTGAACTTCTTTGGACTCATGAATCACTTCCAGGTACAAAGGCACCGCGGTATGGTCGGGACGTGGGTAATTATGTTAGCGTTCGGCAAGGCAGAGTAAAGCCCACCTTGCCTCCCTCCTGTTGTATCAGCTTTTGGTGCTGTTTCGGGAATAATAATAATAATAATAGCAGCAATAGAAGGGTCGCTGTGAAAGCTGGGGAACCTGACTTAATGCACGCAGAGAGGCTGGGGAAGCGGCAGTCCTTCCCAAGTGCTCCCCTGGCAAGTCTTCACTGTCCTCAGCCTTTTCTTCGGATGAGCTGGGGCTATGATCAAGTGGCGGCTTCTTTTGTGAGACAGGTATACCCAGAAAGGCCATTCTCATACACTGTATAAAAATGGAAATTCATCCCTAAACATCCACATTCATTTGTAAAACAGTTAAGAAATGAAAACTGTCAACACCTGAGACTGAGAGTCCATCTGGCCTCCTGAAAGAGCTCAATTTTCCCTTTGCTGATCTGGGCTAGGTATATAAATGTGATCGGGAAAACAGCAGCAGAGGTGCCCGGGCTCATTTCTGTTTGCATCCATCCACTAGAGACTTCTTTTTAAGGATTTGCTAGGCTCCTGAATTGTCATCTTATCATAAAAAGGGAAATAAATCCTTTTGTTTGCTCTGTGCAGCCATTCTCCCCAGATCTGTACCAGTATTGGAAAATTCTCTGCCTGTCATGGTGAAGTTTGAAAACCAACTTAACCTGTGCCTTGCCGTGCATCCTTTCAAAAGGATGTGCTGAAGATTTGTTCTGTTTGTTCATTAAATAAAACTAGCAGAGAAAAAAATCTCATTCAAATGCATTATTTTCTGAGAGTGACATATGCTGTTGACTCACACAAATATGTCTCCTCTGGAGAGTCCCTCGTGTAAGAAATCTCTGAGCACTTCATCTTCAGTCATTAATGAGAGTTGTTTCTTTTAGCAGAGCTATTAAAAACTTCGATCTTAATTTTCCAAAAAAGTAAAAGACGTCAAATTATACAAATCCAATATTTGATACATTAATAACCAAATAGGTTATAAGAGGGGGAATGAAAATATAACCTAAGGAAATGCATTGTCTTCCTGGTGGTGTTTTTCCCCTGGTTGCTGTTTATTACTATCCGTGTTACCTTGGTAGCAGTTTCCGATGTATCCCTAGATAATAACATGCACACAGTAATATGAAGCATGTATGGTATATAGGAACACATATAGTACATGCAAGTGAAATGAGGTGTATTTTCTTTTTTTCCTTTTCTTTTTCCTTCTGGTATTCTTGAGGCCGTAAGGTCCTTAGAAGCAATTTGCTGACTTTCCTTATACCGTCACGAGGGTGGTGTTTCTGTACCACTCCCAGGGATTACCCTTGAGGGCTGTGTCCTGTCTTGGGGTGGCAACAGTCGTGGTGCCAGCTCTAGGAGCAGAAACTGCATTTTCCCTTTCATTTCAGCTGACAATTAGCAGCTGTTTGTGGTATGTGGTAATTGGATTTTACTTCCTATCTGAATTATAAGAGTATCCTCTGTATCAGGAAAAAAAAAAACCATTTCTGAGGTGGTATGTGCTCAAATGTTTGGCTTGCAGGATGCGTAAGCAATGGCTGACTCGGAAATCTCAAGTTTTGTCCTGCTTTTGGTCAGTCTTTTGAAAGATACTCTCAGTTGCCACCTCAGATGTTTTTAATACTGTATTTCAGCAACGAGTTAACAAGTGTTTCTCCTTGGATCAATGTGCGGTGCAAGGCCCCGTCTGGAGGGATGGGCCGGGGTTTGCTAAACTGGATTTATCTCAGTGGTTAGGGGTATTAGTCCAAATGAAGCTGAAGCGTTTCAAATCCTCACCCAAATCAATTTTTCTTCCCAATGAGATAGTGCCCCTCTCCTAGTAGAGGGAATTATCATTTCAGCCAGGCAATTTACAGATATCTTAAGCAGTGCTGTCAGGCCCACTCCATGCAGGGTTGGTTCAGCGTCATGATGATGGTTTTGAAGGTTCCAGTCGTATTTGTAGTGCCGTACTAAATTGAACAGAAAGTAGTTACAATACGTGAATGGCAAAGGGCATAAACCCCCCTAAAATCCATTTCAAGTACGTATGAAATTCCAGTTACGTATTTATTTGTGCTCATGTAAGAAATGCTGTTGCAGTGGTGATAGTATTGCCCCCCCAGTCCTGTGTACCTGCCATGAGCCGTCCCCTCCTGGCAGGGGGTGGCTCCTAGGTACATCTGGGCTATTTTGTGGTGCCACTTGCAAGGACAAGAGGAAATGGCCTCAAGTTGCACCAAGGGAGGTTTAGATTGGACATTAGGAAAAATTTCTTTACTGAAAGAGTGGTCAAGCCTTGGAACAGGCTGCCCAGGGAAGTGGTGGGGTCACCATCCCTGGAAGTATTTAAAAGACGTGTAGATGAGGCACTTAGGGGCATGGTTTAGTGGGCATGGTGGTGTTGAGTTGATGGTTGGACTCGGTGATCTTGGAGGTCTTTTCCAACCTTAATAATTCTATGATTCTGTGACAGTGTTAACTAATGAAGTTGGTGCTTTTCCCGCAGGAAGGGCTTTGCACATTGTGCATCCAGCCCGACTTGGATTTCTCTGGTTGCACATGTCTCTAGTCTGCAGCCCGTATCTCTTGTTGTGTTGCCCAACTTATTCCCATGACAGCAAGCAAGAGTTTGAGTCAAAGGAAAAATGCAGAATCAGGTCTCTGGGCTTGGTTAGGGATTAGTGGCTATTTTAGGAGCTTTTAGAGTTAGCTTCCTTTAAAAAAATTTTGTATAAAAAATTGTTTTTTGTGATGCAAAGTTTTATGGAAAGCAGAGAAAATAATAAATCTGACAGGCTCTGCTCCGCAAGTTTTCCTTCCCTGCGGACAAATATGGCAAAGTTTCGCTGCTGGTATCTCTCAGGATGGCTGCATAAGGACTGGATCTTCAAAAGCTTGTCTAACTCTTTGGGAGTCAAGCTCAGTCCTGCAGGATGCTGATTTCCTTTTCTTTGCTACTGGAGGATCCTTGCAATGACTTCACAGGTGCTCAAGTGCTCAACGTCTCCAACTTCAACCAGATTTTTTCAGCCTGATGTTCTCCCCTATTGAAGTCTGCTGCCATTGTGGGAAAAAGAGAGGGTGCTTATCGCTGAGCGTACCCATCTTCTGGCTTTGAATTGCGTTAGTTGATGTACGGGCTTGAGGGCACTGCCGTGCTGTGGTGGATATCTAGGAGAAAGCCAGCTGTTTTCTGCAGGCTGCAATGGATGGGAAGTCTTTGGGCTTTTGATTTCAAGATGCCTTAGTTTGCTGCTCTTCTGGAGTTATGAAATTCTGTACAAATGCTAGCAAATTAATGACTTGGAAAACAAGCTCTCATGAAGAAAATGTCAGGGTTTGGAGGTCTGCTTGGTGGCTAGGGAGAGTCTTGTGTGTTTTGCCATTGATTACGAGGTGCCTGAATGGCTAATTTTGCACTTTCCTCTGCAATATTTTATGACATGTTATATACTTGGCAGAACAAATTGGGTCACTGCCTTTACTATCTGCTTGTGCAACGTGTAACTCTTGGGACTGGAGGGCAACATCTGAAATTTGCACAGAAATTGGAATTTAGCTGTGAGGATTCAAGACACTTATTTTGCTTGGATTATGTTCTGGTTTATCAGCATTGGGAGGTATTTGAGACACCTAAAAATTGAATTCTAGGTTTTGCATTTTAAAAAAAAAAATCTGTTAGAATGAGTTTTTCTTTGTGGAAGTTGGATATTGAGTATAGATCTGACTCTCCTGTGTCTGCAGAAGGAGGATAAAGGATAAAGCAAGCTTATTCTTAAAAGGCACATAATAAAAAAGGAAATAAGAGTTTAAAAAAAAGAGTCTATGGACTGCTTTGAATCAACAACACTGAACTGGGAACTTCAGAAACTTTTTAGAACAGATTGTGCCTCCTTTCTTTTTATCTCCATAAAAACTAAAACTTTAAAAAAAAAAAAAAAGTAGCCACTAATCAAAACACTGAGGCAACTATTAACTATCATTTTCGATTAAACATCTAGTGAGGAGCCTGTGGGAGTTTGCTTGAAAAAGGATATTATTATTACATTGCTTTATAGCAATACCAATTTTTAACCACAGAATATGTTCTTTAGCCATTAAGTACTGGGGAGAGCAAAGAAAATGAAGATCCTGAATTACATAAAGCTGATGAAAATACATTTATGGGATGATCTTTCTCTGCTGGTGAGGGAGTAAATGCTAATTTACTCTTGCTGTCTAAACTGAGCTGGAGTAACAGGCACACCTATGGTGAATGTTACGACCTTTGTGTAGTGCTGCTGTGCTGCCTCCCAGAGCTGGTAGCGTTTCGTGGATCAACAAAGTACTTCCCATTTACATAAAGACTTTTAAACTCCTCTCTTGAATATATGATTCACTTTAGAGATGTGCAGTTGTCTAACAGAGCAATGGCTGTTGCGGTTGGTAATGTATTTTGAGATCTTTCAGATTGGAAGATGCTATCAAACTCTATGATGTCTGTTATTTTAATTTTATGTTCTGCTCTATAGTCCCAAAGCCTAATATATCTTCTATTCTGCTAGAGGGAACTGGCTTCTTTTTAAGATTTTACAGGCTGTTTCTGTTGTGCAGTGGAATTCAAATTAGGAATTATTCTGTTCTATTCAGAAAAGAAAATCTTATGTTAGGATGGAAAGATAGGCAAGGTTCTGTGGCAATAAAATTGTGGAGGAACCGAGTCCATGGCAGTTAGACACCTTCTGTAAGGTCCTTTGCATAGAGATAATAGCTGGGATTTTCAGTCTGGGTCTTAAAAAATACAAGCCCCTTTCATGTCATTTGGTGTTCCTTCTAAATAAAAAAGTTTAGCTTCAGTCCTTGTGCCCCATTCTCAGGGAGCAAACTGGTTTAGTCAAACCTTGTCTCGGCTTTGCAAAGGAAAATAAGGGATGGTTCCTGTTACATGCTCAGGGCACTGGTGTTCGATCGCAGCCTTTAGGGATGACAGATATGTGCCTGACAGCGATGCATTGATGCATATTGATCTCAGAAAACTGATGACGGACCCAGACTTGAGTGGTCCGTGTACATGGAAGCAGCTGCAGTCTTATCTCACAGTTTAATTGATTATTGAAGGCTTTTCTGGCTTGCAAGCCAGAATAAGTTCTTATTAGATTTGGCCTTTAATGGCAGCACAGTTACCTGAGGGCAGAACTGCAATGTTACGGCTCCTGAATGTTTACTGACTCCTCCCTTCCTCCTTAATGCTGCTCAAGGTGACTGTCAAACCCACAGAAGGCTTTCCTAATGAAATGTAGAAACTGTGTAAATCTATCTTCTGCACACAGAAGGGTTTGTTTTTTTTTTTTCCCCTCTGTTCTGTTCTTTTTATCTCCTAGTAATTGTTCCCCCTAGGATCAGCTGCATGATATTAAAGAATCTTTTCTTATTGTGCAGTTAGTTTCAAAATGGCATATTCTGCCAGTGCATCAGTCTTGTTCTGCAGAGGCAGGCGGCCATGGGCCAGGAAAGACTGTGGCACTGCTCCTGGAGGGGCTCTTTTTGCCCTTGTAGGCTTGGGTTTTTTTAAGCCTTGATGGTGAGGATGAGCCATGTGCCAGGTCTGCCTCCCATCCCACGTAAGCATGTATGCTTGGATGTTTACAGGTGACTCATCATCTCCCATCTTCCCTGGGAAGCGCTGACGTATTCCCATGGGATGAAAGCAGCAGCATGGAAAAAACTAAGGTCCAATAAGGTATTTAAGTGCCTAAGTCCCGTTAAGGTCTGCAGGGCTTCAGCAAACCTGGTTTAGTGAAGCCAAGCTTATAATATTTGACCAGAGTTGCATAGGAGGCAGCAGTTGGCATCAAACTTGGATCTTCCAGCCCCAAAGACGGGTCCTCACTGTTGCATCATTGTCCTTTTGCGGCAGCGGGTGATTGTGTTGCTGGAGGAGGAGCAGCGACCACGATTTTTGTTGCTTGTGATGTTAGTGCAGATTCCTGCATTAGCAGACGTGCCAGCAGCAGGCCGTTTTGTGAGCGGCTTCGAGCCTGTGCATGCCCTTGTGTCTCTCTTGCGCAAATTTCAAAATGCGGCCCCTGCTACTTGTACAGTGGAAGTGCAGCAGGGTGGGTGCTGGGTGTGAGGTCTGCTGGTCGCTTGCTCCTTAAAAAAAGAAATAGGTCTGTGCAATTCCTTCATGTCAATGAACAAACCCGGGTATATTGTACAAGCCTTTCTGGACTTTTGACTTGTCTAGATTTAGTCAGAAATTCAGCATGAATGGACCGAACACAGCTGAATGAATTTATCTGGATCAAGAGGTATCTGCTTGAGTAAGGATATTAGAGCTGTTCTCTACCATTTTGAGTAGGTTTCATGTGCTTGCAAGCTCTGGATCCTTTTTTGGTTCTGTTGAATATATCCTACCTGTTGTAAAGCAACCTAGCCTTGTTTTAATAAATGCTACATAGTTCTGTACTGTAGCTCCACAGCAACATAAGAAAACCGGGAAAAAACATTCTCTGCTTTCGGCAAGCCTGCAGAGCGACTGAGTTGCTATGGGTTGTATTCTTGCATATGTCACTGTGAAATTAAAATGCCAAGAAGGCTGGGAAAAAAACCCCAACAACAGCCATACCAATCTTCTTATTCCCATCTTCTTCAGCTAAGTTACAGCAGTGATAACTAGAAAAGATCTTTTCAACTGTCTTTCTGTCTCCCATTCAGAAAAGCAAAGCTAATAATGTTGCTTTTTAAAGAGTTTTTACACTGTGGATGTTCTTCTGCACTAATCTAATGTTAGTCTAAAGTTTGGACTGCCAGCCATGGGAAAGAATATGTATTTAATAAGCCACCCCCATCATGAAATCCCTTTGGACTTACGGAAAAGATGTATAGAATAGAAATGAAATGTAGCAGAGGTAAACAGAAATTTAATAAGGTTCTATAGGAATCCCTATACAAACCTAAGGAGTTTAATAGAAAATGAGAGGTTATTTTTAATCATCCTCTGGAACTCCGTAGCACGGTTTTAATTAAATTATGTTGGATGGGTAGGAAAGAAACCTAAGGAAAGATGACTAATTTTCTATTAACCTTTATTCAACTTTTGAATAAAATGAATTAAGTTAATGACTCATTTCTGTTTGTGTCGTCTTGGTGAAAGCTCATATTTACAAAGTTTAAACTGTCTCCAGTATTTCCGGTCTGTCCTTGTCCTTCCATTCCTCGTTTGGTTATTCTGTGCCCCAGCGTGGGCACTCAGTAGGAAGATGAACCTATAGAAGACATGAGACTATGGGGTACTAAGCCCTGCTGACCCTTTGATTTATTGTGGGACCATGGGGGGGTTTTAGAATTTTTTTTTCCTTTTTTTTTTTTTTTCCTTCTGATTTGCGTGGTTTTCCCTGGAAAGGGGGTGGTCCTGAATTCCAGGTTCCTCCAGGCTGGTTTGAAATGGGTATCTAAAAGAACCACCTTGGTTCTGGCCATCAGTGTGTCAGAGTGGACCCATATGGACCCGCTGGCTTTTTTTTTTACTTTTTTGGCCTTGTGGGATTTGATTCGACGTGCTTTAATAGCTGTAAAATGAAGTAATTAAAGAAAACTTGAGAAAGTCGTCAACCTTTTGGACACTTGTAATTTTTCGCTAGGCTGCGTCTGAGCCTGGTAATGATTGCACTCACTGGGCCATTGGTCTCTTAAATGCAATTTCATCCTATGCTTTGAAAAATGCTTGACGTTTGCTTTAGTATGAGGGAAACCAAGTCCATAGATACCCCCTTGAAAATAGCTTTAGTAATTAATCCCATGAGGCTCATCAATGTTGCTGGTGTCTCCATTAGTTACATGCAGAAATAAAGACAAATGGCTCTTGTTAATAGCCCCAGGAATGCATAAATCTTGCTTGTTTATGGGAGAAGGCAACACAAGGAGACATTATGTTACGAGGCTTTTTGTTCGATTTATGGCGTGTTGCCTGCCTCTACGGTCATGGATTTAAGTCAGAAATGTGCGGATGAGTACAGTGTCCTGGTTTTGTTTGCATTACGCAGAGGTATGCCCTGCTGTCGCTGCAGCCCTGAGGGTGGGAAATGCCTCTGCCGTGGGACGGGGAGGCTGGAGGACATGGCTGGGTCGTGGGAGGCTCTCTGTGCCAGTCCTCCCCACGGCGGAGGGTCTTGAGCCTCTGTCCTTGGCTTGAGTGGGAAGGGGTGCACATGCTGGCTGAGCGCTTCCCCTTTGCTGCAGGTCTCAGTTTGTTGCCCTGCAAAAGATCAGACTGTTTTCATAGAAAGGCATGTCATCCTCAGGGCTCCAGCCTCCTACTTTTCCTCTTCTTCATGGCCTGTGCTTTCCTGTATCTTCCCCCTCCCAAATACATCTCATTTAATCTCACACAGGTGGTATCTCATGACACTGCAGAAACGTTGGTTGGAAGGATCTTCTGGAGTTTCCAGCCCAGCCTCCTGCTTGGAGCAGGACACTTGTCCGCATGAGATCAGGACAGCAGGGGCTCTGCTGAGCTGAGCCCCAAACCCCCCGGGATGGGGATTCCTCCCCTCCCTGGGACCTGTTCCTGTGCTGCCTCTGAGGGGAGACCTTCCTGACCCCCAGACTAAGTCTTCCAAACTGTGACTTGTGGCCATTGCCCTGTTTTCCTGAGGGATCCCCTTCTGGGATCACTCCATTTGATCTTTACTGCACTCAATTCAAGCTTCGTCTGCTCCCCTCCAATCCTTGCTGACCCGTTATCACCTTCCCTCCTGCCTGCTGAGGCCCCCCCAGTCGAACAGGTTGAAGAAGACATCATTTTCTGAAAATATCTTAGTTTTTCAACTGTCACAGCTCACACCTTTCTTTGCCCTTCCATTGCGGCCCTGTTCATCTTTTATTGCTTGTCTTATGAGAGCACTGGTCCCCTCGCTGGGGACGGGCAGCCGTCTCAGGAGCTGGCTGTGAGTGCTTACGGTGGCTGTGTTCATCATCTTACCAGAAGGCTGGATTTTTCTAAAAGGGTGCAGATGGGTACTTTTGAAAATCAGTTTGGGTATCTGTCTTAGAAAATTTTGGCTTAATTTTTCTCTGTGACTGAGCAGTACTTCATGGAGTCAGACCTCCTGGAAATTAGTAGTGTAGCAGGAGGGGACCGTGGCTGCTCAAACCATCACTTGTTCCTCAACCAGTGCAGGAAGGATTGAGGAGTTTCCTCTTGATTTTTGAAGTAGAGGAACAACCACTCTGTGTAGCTTGTTTTAACAGTTGATGTAATTAATTCTGCTCTTTTAGCTGAGGCTGCTATTTTTATCAGCCCTGGACTTGCATACTGCTGTAGTAACAGCTCTGGGGCAGACCTCCTGTTCCTCCCAGTCCTGAGGGTGAGGTACAGCTCTAATTATATTTACAGTTAATTCACAGTTCACTGAGCGGAGCTTGGGGCCAGTTTCACAAGTGCTTCGCTTTGTTATCAAACTGCTAATAAATACGGGGAGCCGTTGTGAGGGAACGCAGGCAGCAAAATCCTAACTAGGGTGGAAACTCGTGTGCCATTAACTCCATGCTACAGCAGTTGATGAAAAGCAGAACCCCGCAGAAGGAGCGCACGGGATATCGCAGTGCATCCATCACAAAAATTATATTTTACTGAAACACAATTTAATTGGTGTGTAGGCTTTCCTTCTCCCTTTTGAATCTTTAATGATTACTGAGGTATTTGGATGGAGGACAGTAGGAGATATTCTTGTGTTTTTTAGTTATTAGACTGGGATCAAGAGATCTGCGTTCAGTTCTACGCAGTGACTGGGCTTTGAATTTCAGAGGACGCTTCATCTGTACGTGTCTCAATTCTCCAGTCATAAAGCAGAGAGAATGTTTGCAAAATTAGGCTGCCGTCGTAAGTCCTGCCTGGCTGCCTCCAAGCCAGACAGAGATGCGACTCCTCCAGCTGACAGCTCCGGCTGTCTTCTCTCCTGCTGCCTGGCCGAGGGCAGTCCTGCTGGCTGGGCGACCACGAGACTTCTTGCTTTCCCACGCTGGGCGGGCACCACACAGGCAGTGCTGGCAGTAACTGGGTGGGCAGCATGGTTGGGGGATGTCACCAACCCTCCCACAAAGTTGGTTTGATTGAACGTGTTAAGCTAGCTCCACTGTTGAAGCTTTCCTGCCCAGGCAAGCCCTGTGCTGTATTTGCCTCCGGGTCTGTGTTAGTTCCATCCCTGAGTTGTCCCGGTGTCCCATGGGTTTCGCAGTGGTGGGACGGTGGATCTGGGGGGGAATATCCCATAATCCCTCCCTTCCTTTCCTGTAGTTGTGTCCGTGCATGGCGGCTCCCAGTTGGAACCTGATTCTGTGCAACCATTTTCAAAGCAAACTGTAGGAGCAAGGAATAATGGGAGAAGAGGGGTTTTGGGTGGTGGAAGACTTCTATGCACATCTGTCTTACCTATTGACTTAGCTCTTACTCCAGCACCCCCATCTCTGAGGACTTCTCAGGTCTCCTCAAAGCTCTCAGTGCACTTCTCCATTAGATTTTTCTTCTCTCCAAGCCAGTTACAAGCTCAACAGTTGGAGCTGATGGGACTTCAGAACAAGTGATGCCAGCCTTGCCCATCAGTGGGAGCTTCCTCAGGGGGTGGTGCATTTTTTCTGAGTCCCCGCTGTTGAAGCTGGGGTTAACTGTGAAATTTCGTAGCAAACACCACAGTTGAGGTCAGGTCACCAGACAGGTTCATTCTATTATGGAAATATTTTCAGGCTGATTGAGAACCCTGTGCACCAGTGAGGAGGAGGAAGGGTATGGTACAGCCTACTGTTCAGAAAAATCGTGAATCATTGTCCGACTGGGATAGTGGATATATAACGTGGCACTGTTATGCCTTGCCTTCTTCCCAAGAATAGGCTGTGTATCGATTAGAAGCTCATCTGTATTTTCAAATGTCTTAGTCAGGCAGTAGGTGTTGAAGAGTTTTTCAGTGAGTACGACAAAATGTCAAGTTATTTTGTGGATTAAGCCCTCTTCCTCAACTAAAAATCCCCTCCTGCCTTGACGCTCTTTGTGATATGGATGTCAATGTTTATATTTTAACTTTATTTTTAGACTACTGAGCCACATCAAAGGGAGAAATTGGACATAGGCAGTAGGCAAAAGGCTGGCCATTAAGAGATATGGAAGTCATGCAGCTTCCCTACAGTGGAGCTATGCAGGAGGTTAAAGCCCCCGTAGTAACTTATTTTCCCCAAATCCACTCCTGGCTGCTTAGTGTGAGCATGTAATTTAGGTCAAATTACGCAAAAAGTAAGGAAAAGCCCCCTCTATCCCTGCTTTTTTTCCTTCTCAGCTGAGTTTCATCCTCCTGCACCTCCCATGGCTATTTGGCACTTCCCAGGAAGCTGAAGGTGGTGTGTCTATTTGCAGCAGGTCTGTGCGTCCCTGCTCACCTGCCCCGTGGTGCTGGGGCTGGTGCTATCCACTGTGCAGAACTGAACACCATACAGTTTTCCTGTAGTTTTGGGTTATTTGCATCTCTCACTAATATACCAGCTTGCTTTGCTTGATAAAATACCAGGACCTAGTGGCAGGGAGGCACAAAAGACTGAATTCACCTTATACAAAATTGCTGCTCTGTGTTTATCTTTCTGTGCTGGTTGCCAGCCATAAGTTCCCTGTTAGGTTTTATCCAATTACTATCTATTTTATTTATTTAGTGTTTGGATTCGAAGCAGAGTTTGAATGCCATTGCCCTGTACATGCTGACAGAGAAAGGGCGAATGCCTCAAGTGCACTGATGTCCCATTTTTGAAAGTGTTGGCTGGTGGATTTGTCCACCTGTGAGTTACCGCAGAGGAGGAGAGGGCAGAGCTGAAGCTGGAGCAGCTGCTGTTGAAGCACTCTGCCTGCAGACAGCTGGTGGGGCTGGTCGACGTGTTATTTCCCCATGGAAATAACTGCCCTAAGCAGCTCTCATGTGGGAGAGTGACCTTTTTTTCCTTTTTTTTTCTCTTCTTTTTTTCTTTCTTTCTTCTTTCCTTCCTCTAGTCTGCTCTAGAAGCAGATCATGTAAGTCACCAAAAGGATGGGGCTGGTATTAAGCTGTACCTGCTGTATCAGTAA